>NC_143158.1:19336965-19636965 GCF_041381405.1 Jatropha curcas | reverse complement strand
CCCACATATCGCATCAAATCAATCTCAATAGCTTCTTATTGCCTAATTTATGTACACCATTAACTTCTCACTTTTCTGTCTAAATTCTGGACTAGAATTTTCCAAACTATAGTCTTATCACTTTAATTAAATCTTAATTAACCATACGTCTACCTATCGCTAACTTGAATCAACTTCATATTTTAACTTACCTATCTCATCTGTCTTTAATCAATCAATCTTTTCCTTATTCAAGTCTAGTAAGGTATTTATAAACTAATCTGATTTATCTACCACTTGCTCCTAACATATATTACAACTTATTAAATATTATTCCTATAACCTTAAACTATCCAAGTCCATTCCTAATGTTATCTTTTTCATTTAAACATTAAAGAGTCTTATACTCTAAATCTGGTTGCAACTTAGCTTCTATACCACAATTGTCTTCTCAAACCTTTCCAATGTTCGTGTTCTTAACTTGACTACTAACTGTCTACTTATTATCATTTTTATCATCATCATCATCATTATCATCTCTTACCTTATTCTTCTTCTTCAAATCTTTCCTTTAGGTCCTAGCTACACTCATGATCATCTCACTTTGTTGTCATATTCAATTGGCCCCGTGATATAAATAGATAACTTTTGAAATTGATTTTCTATATAAATAGTCAAATTTAAAATTATTTGTCATAATATAATTTAGATTCAAAATCAAGGAGGGGTTTTATATTCAAATAACAAGTAAATAAAATGATAAAAAGTCTATATTTTTAAATAAACTTTAAAGGAATTTAGTAGCTAAACTAAATACTTAAACACAGATTTCTTATTACCTTAACGTTATTATCTGTGTTCATGAATTTGCCACATAAATGGAAATCCTATTTATTCTCTACCCAATCTTACCTACCGATAGAAATAGAGTTCACATGAAAAGTAGTGTACTGGGTGATCAAGCCAATCCACTACCATTCAGGTATTACTCTATTCCTTAGCCTAAGGGTTGGTACCTACTTTAGCCTATAGGTATCGTGATAGATTCATCCTATTGTCCGGTACTTTCACTCAAACCCTTAATTAATTCTTTCTTTAGTCTATTAATTTACACAATAGGTATGGGTTTTTCCTTTATAGGGTTTAGCAAAATCTAATGGGTCTAGATACCTCTCGATGAGCATTGCCAAATTAGCTTGGTTACCCACAACCAACTCCCTAGCCTCCTCCACAGATAGGCTTAATATCCTCATAAAGGTCCTAAAAATCCAAACCAGGTTAGTGCACCAACCGAAGCCCTCTTAGAATCACTATAAAATAAAGCCACAAACTCCTCATAAGTTAGGCACATCTCCTTATAATGTTTGCCAAATTGAAAAATGTGAGCCTGCGAATACCACAAATGCAGGCATGCATCCATAAAAGCCTGATCAACCGATAAGCCCCTCAAAGTTACTAAATAAGCCATGCCATACTGGCTTCAATTTATCTTCTCTGCGGGTTCCAATTTCTTGGTCCACAACTACATGCCATGATTGATGAATGGCTCCATTTCTTGGGTTAGTGCTTAAAATTTCAAAAAATGGGCTACGGTACACAAAACGATGCCATTTTTTCTACCTCCACAAATGAGGTATGTATAGGCCTCCAACCATCAGCGCACGCAGGGCGACAGTACTGACCTGCCTAGTGCCGGTACTGATAGGGATATCCTCGGTATTGGCAAAGAGTAGTTCAGTACCGACCACCCCATTTTCTCTGAAAATTTAGATTTTTCTCAAAAATTCCCTAATTTCCAGAAAATCAACAAATTTCTTTAAAGCAACAATGGAAAATGTCATTTTCAGACAAAAAGTCAACCATTTTTCAAAGTCGATTTTTCAAACTGCAAAATCAACTAAATTTTCAAAGCCGAGTTTTTCAGACCATGAAATCAAATAAATTTTCAAAGCCGAATTTTCAGACTGCAAAAATAAATTTTCAAAGTTGGGTGCTCAGGCTCAAAGGACTAATTTTGGCACACTGGATCCAAAATTTCATAAAGCACTTACTTAGAAGCCAGGTGGAGACTCAATATTGGCCACCGTGCATCATGCATATAATTTTTTCCCCTAACTATGACTTTCAGGTCAATGCTTGGAGCAATAAGCCAGTGCAGTGAGTGTAGTAAGGAGATAGCACAATCAGTGCCAAAGTGAGAACAAACAGGGCAGTCAGTGCTAATATCAAAAAATCAGTGCAATCAGGCAACCATAGTTAAGTCAGTGCAATTTAGTGCAGTAAAGAGACAGGGCAATCAGTGCCAAAGTGAGAATAAAAAGGGCAGTCAGTGCCAAAGTTGGTACAAATAAGAAATTCAGTGCAATCACAGTCGAAACAGGACAACCAGTGCTAAGATAAAAAATCCATGCAATTCGGTGCAGCTACAATTCAAATAGGGCAATCAGTGCCAATGTCAAAATTGGGCAGTCAGTGCCCAGATCAGGATAAATAGGGCAATCAGTTCTAAAGAAAGAAGGTAAAGGTAATCATTGCCAAGTATCGGGAAACCAGTGCAATTAGGAAATCACAATCAAGTCAATGCAATTCAGTGCAATCACATTTCAGAATTAGGCAGCCAGTGCCAATAGTCAGCTTGCATAAGCAATTAGTGCAATTGAAAGTTCAAGCATTCAGTATAGAATAATAAAGACAAGCAGACCAGACATGCACAAATAAAAATTTGATAATTCGATGAATAAAAATATCAGAGTGCTACAAAAAATAAATGCCTCAACCAGGGTGACATCGACTCAAAAAATAATGTACTGAACTAGCTATCAGAGCCTATAAGTTCCTAAAATCCTAACTTCGGCACTTCCTCTGCCTCTTGCCTCCGCCTCCTTCTGGATCTTCTTAAGGAAGTCCTCTCAAGTTAGCACTTCTGATAAGGCAGTCCAGAGGTGGCCTACAGCAACAGACATCTCCCAGGCCCACTCAAGGGTTGGCTACAAAATAAACAAGAAGATAGGTTAACAGTGATCTTTCCCTAATCAGTATAAGAAAGTCAGTAATAGGAGTGGGATTGTAACACCCTCCGCCCAGTCCCATGAGACCCGACGACGGATGCCACATTCGGTGCCGGAGGCACCGTCTTAACTTAACATACAAATCATAAAATTAGATTATGAATTAGAAGTAATTGAGTATTCACAAGTTTAGCGAGCAATATATTTTTTTTTTTATTAGATAATCATTTCATTTCTTTTTCATCCCTTCTTTTTTTTTTTTTTTTTTTTTGAAAGATAGATTGGGAAAAATCCTACAGAAATACTGTAAGAATTTCCCTTTAAAAACTGAGCTCGCCAAACATGTGAATACAAAACACTCCCAATTAAACTCCAAACTCCCAACATCTCCAAATAATCATCATAACACAACAACACTTCTATATTTTCATAACTATATAAATCCTCAATAGCATTTTAATATTCATCAATTAATTGCATTCAGTATATATATCAAGTCTTAATAAACTAATCATACCAACTCTCTTGAAATATTTTATATTCAATCATTTAATGAATCTTATGCTTATCTCCAAATATATACACGAACATAATTGCTAATTGCATGCTTAAGTTATAATTCAAATAACACAATCTCCGAAAATATAATACTTATACTTGCCATAATTCTTAATTACATAAATCTCAATCTACTACTACCATAATAGTCACTTCTGCTCTGATGCTACTCTTCTAGTCTTCAAGCAGCAACCACAGTCTTTAACTTGCGTGTGATAAAAATCAACGCGTTGAGTATAAAACTCAGTGGTGCTCATAATTCACATACTTACTAAAGTTGCGATGACAACTTACTTAAAACACAAATTACATAACATCATTAAATTTCAACATACATTTACATTTATAGCAAAAGAAATATCAAATAAACTATTAATTAATAACATAAAGAATTTAATTCTTTCAACTCATAAATTCATTACTTGCACATTTATTATACCAATACATATACTATTTATTTTTAAACCATGTACCGGAATATCATGCTTTGAAAATTCATTTGATAACATAATCATTAATTTCCACAGTAAGTTACTAAAATAATATGATCTCATTCGTTTAATTGCCTTACAAATATTTTCCAAGGGGCTCGCATACACTTAGGAGAAAGAGAATATAAGCAGATTTGATCGTGGCCTATGTTAGCGCCACCCCCATCACACAATCATGGCCTATGAAAGCGCCACCCCCATCAAACAATCGTGACCTATGAAAGCACCACCCCCATCACACAAATAAGCGCGTCCGCCTATTTATAAGGGATGATAACCCTAGCATATGATCATAGCTTCTTATCATAATGGCATCAAATGCCGAGCATGCTCATCATACATAATAAAATCAAATCTCGCATCAAATTCACGCCAAGTATATTAGAGCCCAAAATCCTTATTTTAATTCTTACTTCATAATACTTCTCATAAAACTTGTCTTATTCTTTAGTCTTCTTAAATTCAGAAAGTAAGCTTACTTTAGAACATAAGTAACTCATGAAAACTTCTTAACATAGAAAATTTCTTATCATATGATTTTATACATGTAAGCTTGCTTTTGAACTTAAGTGACTCATGAAAACTTCATACTTAAACATAATTACTTAACATAGGAAATTTCTCATAAATTCCTTTTCTTTTAAAACTTTCTTAGAGTCATAATGAAATTTATCATAAGAAACTTCTTATCATATAAAATCATACTTTTCTTATTCAAAATTCAAAGCACATACACCTTAAATACCCATTTTTTTTTTAAAACTCTAACCATATGAAAGTTATCAAAATAATCATACTTATGGCATATATATATAGATAGCATACCATAACAAAAAAGATAATTAATCCTTACCACCCTAGAGTGGTTTGGCCTCTTAATGAAAACCAAGGGGAGGAATTTCCTTCTCCAACCAAGCATGCTAACACTACAAAAAAAATGCCATTTTGCGACCGACCAATCGGTCGCAAAATGGCTCATATCGGTCGCTAATTTTACTTAGCGACCAATCTGCGACCGACAGATGTCGGTCGCAAAAAACCTGGTCGCAAACAAATTTTACGACCGATGGGACAATCGGTCGCAAATTAGAGACTGATATAATCGGTCACAAAATTGAATAATCGGTTGCAATTTTTGGTCGTGGTTTAATTGGAAATTCAGTCGCAAATTTGGTCGCAGAAAATCGGTCGTAATTTTTTTAAATCGGTCGCAAATTGTAAATTCAAAATTTTTATTTTTGGTATCAAATCGGTCGCAAAAATGAAAAAAAAAAATTAAATATTATTATGAAACCAAAATTTTTTTGCACCTGTGAAAATTGACATATATACATATATATCACACACGGAATTCAAGAATAATATAAAAATATAATTTTTATTGTACTGAACAAATTAAAATATCAAAATACAAATGAAAAACTAAAAAGGTCCAAAATCAAATCTATGCTGCTGCTCATCTGCAGGATCCAATGTCGGATCTCCCGATGTCGGATCGCCGGGAGGAGTACCTGCTAGATGTGATGTAGCGCCAGGAGGGGTGACCAAGGTATCGTCTGCAGCATCGGGATCAGGAGCCGGTAGTGGCTACTGCTGAGACGTCGAAACATGTCGGTCTGTAGCAGGCGCAGGATCAGAGGAAGAAGTACCAGCACGGTGCTCACCGGACAGCCGCATCACATGCGCTCTAAGCTCTACAATCTGTCTCTGCTGATCAGCAAGCTGAGCCCGTATATCATCATTATAGTGCGAGTCAGTGTGCTCGGGCTGTGGTGCTGCGCTGGCTGTAGAAGCATGAGCTGCTGAGCCGCAGTAAAACTGTGATGCCTGAGACCCGATGCCGTATACCTTCCTCTTTTTCTCGCCCCCTACAGCCTCGAGATAAAGCGCTACCTCGTCAATTCTTGACTCAGCTTCGGATTCATCGGTCTGAGAAGTAACAATACGCTCCCGAGCTGTAGTATAGTTCTCTTGAAAACAAAAAATTAATTAATCAATGCAATTGCAAGCTTTATTATATTGAACTTTGTACATCTTCGCAATGATTAGAGGGTAAATGTAAATATTATTCATTGTTACTTACATTGACGCTCAGCGCACGTCTGTCGACAAACGTATTATGATCGTGGTCCTTCATGTGAGTGTATGTAAACACCTCAATCGGTGTGGGCTCACGACCTAATTTTTTAGCCTGTAATGAATTTTTATGCATGATATATTAATATATATAGTGTCCTTTCATTAAACATCAGTTTCTTGTAAAGGGACTAGTTCACTTACTAATAATCGAGCTGTCTCTATAGTAGATATAGATCCGCCTGTGTGTCGCGAAGGTCCTGCTCCATCACCGCCAGTCTCATTGCGCCTGTTTTGTGCAAATATCTCCCGCTTTCTCTTGAATGCAGGATCCTCCCAAGCCTTTTGCCAGCTCTCCCATATCTCCTGAGACACGCACTGCTTCTTACCGCTTCTTCTCATCCTATAGGTGAAGTTAGCATATCGATCGGCGAATATCTTCTCCCAGGCTACTTTCAGCATAGCCGTAATGGCCTCGTCCCATATGAAATGTTTCTACAAAAAAATGAAATATAGCGTTTCAACACTAAGGATGTATCTTGAATTGTAAACATTGAATGATGATATAACTTAAACCAAAGAGTACCTGGAACTCCTCCCAATAAAAGTCTCTCACCTCTTGTGGTACGGCATCCCATGTGTATCCTTCTTTATGCAGCTGTAGCTTGATTATCTTCAAAATTTGCCTCGCTGCTCGAGAAGATGGATATATGCTAAAAAAAAAACAGAAGTGAAATATAATTACACGAAAGCATCACAATCTGAACATAATATGCCTGCGGAAAAATTGAATAAGTACTTCCTGTCCCGCTACCAAACTGAGGGTGATACGTGGATTTGATGAAGCTGCAAAAGAAGTGACAAATGTTATAAATTTTTAGATAATTAATATATAATTAAAATGACAGTTATGACATTTATGATTACCTTGCACAGTAGGTGACTGTGCAGCTGGTGGAGTCTATACTGGTCCAGAAACGGGGGTAGAAGAGGAAGGAGCAGAAGGTTGTGATGGCAGCATTACTGGACGCTGAGCAGAGGATGAAGCCGCAGACGTACCTGAAGAAGGATGTGATGGCGGCAGTACTGGTCGCTGAGCAGATTACGAAACCCCAGACGTACCTGAAGAAGGATGAGGGATGGACCCTCCTCGACCACGGGCACTGCGTCCAGGGCCACGACCTCCACGCGAACCACTGCCGGACGCGTCAGAATCAAACACTCTGCCTCTAGCCATCTGTACTGCAGATATCAAAACCTAGATAAAATGAATTTATACAATTATATGAATTGTAGAACATGTGGTAAATATGAGTAAAGAAAGTGAATACCATTGAAATTCTTCATTAATAATATTAATTACTGTTTTCCCCGAAAACACGAAAATCGGTTGGTTTTATTTGGTTGTTATTATTGGTTATTATTTTGTTTTGAAAAAGAGGTGATAAAACCCTTTTTTGGATACGCGGTGCCGATAAATCGGTCTTACAAATTATTTTAGTCGCCACCCATTATTTCGGCAATGGGACCGTTTATTTTGTAAAACTGACTTCATTTAACCCAATTTTATTTAAGGCCAAATTATTTGAAAGAAAACTGGTCAGGCGTACCAAGTACGATTCTAGGTAAGGGAATTAGATACGTCGGCCCGTTGGAAGCCGACGCCCAGAAAACCGGCCTCTTTTAACCTACGATTTCTAATTGATTTTATTTTAGAAAAGCCAATTATTTAAACCCAAACCGAATAAATCGAACCGAGCTCCTATGTGGAAAATTATTTAATCGTCCCAAGCAAACTCATCCATTGCATTCATTCATAAATTAAGCATCACATCCATCATTCATCCACCATACATATCAAATAAAATTAAAAGACCCGCTCTTGCCTCATGGTTAAAGGCGGGCCACAAACTGGATTTAATAATATAATTAAAAGGGAATAACAAATATTAAATCTAAAAAAAATACCACAATCACAATAGATTAATTGACTTGGTTTGATTAAAATTCGATTTGCCCATTGTTGATCATTTTTCTGGATTAAGATTAAGAATCTATTTAATAAAATGAAATTAAGACAAGATAATAAGAGTAATCTGGGACTAGAAGCTAGCCGCGTCACGCAACTGTTCTATGGAAGAACAGTCGCGTGGCGCAGCTCTATTTTTATTCTGGGATTTGTATTAGTTGGGTCACGCAGCTGTTCTATGAAGAACAGTCGCGTGACGGAACTCTAGTTATGGTCCTGTAGACTAGAACAGTTGCGTCACGCAGCTGTTCTATGAAGAACAGTCGCGTGACGGAACTCCTAGCTGCGTGACGGAACCGTTTGTGACTTATTTATAACACTCAGGCTTATTGATTATTCTTTTTCAGCGAAACATTAAGTACAAATATAAAACAAAATATAACTGAGTGCACGAACAGCTGCGTCACGCAGGTGGTCCAATCCAGACTAAGAGCTTTTGGACAGGAGCAGTCGCGTCACGCGGGTAGTAGCTGCGTGATGCGGCTGCTCTGGTCCGCAACTACCTTTCAAACTACTCTTTTCTACGTGTTCTTTTTATTATAAGTGATTATAATCAACCCAGAAGATTTCAACAATGGACAAACTTACGTTTAATCAATAATAGGTCAACTAAACACTATGAAAATGAGATTTTTAGGAGATAAAATGCTAGAAATGAAAAGGAAAAAGTTGGAATCGTTACCTAGCCCTCAGATTTGAGGATTGCATGCACTGAGATTAGCTCAGAGGCGTTGTTTCACGATTCCAGAAGTGTATTCATCAAGTCCTTTCACAGAATAGATAGTTTTCTTTTTCTTTCTTTGCTCTCTTTTCCTCCTCTTATCTTTTTGTATTATTTTTTTGATTTTGAATCTAAAATATCTATGACTCGATCTCCCCCAAGTTTACTCAGTTGAATTCTTAAGGAAGAACCCTAGTCGTTAACCTAGAAATTTAAAACTCAGAATGCGATTTTTCTTAGAAGAAATGAGAGCAAAGTGTCAAAAAGTCCCGTTTTTGCTGTAAAATGTTGTATTTATATGGCTAGGGCAACAGAGCAGTCGCGTCACGCGGGTAGAAGCTGCGTGACGCAACTTACTTTTCGTACAGTTGCCGCGTATCCATACAAACAGTGCAGGCCGTTGCACGGGCGCGCGCCAGAGGTGTCAGCCCTGTTAGAGCTGTGTGACGCAGCTAAGGGTGCCGTCACGCAGGTACTAGCTGCGTGACGCAGCCCTAATGCGGGTCAGGCTCCTTTGGGCGGTTTGATTCAATTTTTGGTTCAAACACTTTCGGTTTATCATGATACCTTATCCCTTGTCCTCATATCATCATCGGGTCAGGTGGAGGCATAAAATCACACATCAACAATTAGATATACATTTATCAATTTGTAACAGTAAAATTGCTCTAAGTTTTAAGTGTCTTCAATTTCATCTGCTTCCTCCTCCTCTTCATCAGCTTCCTCTTCTTCATATTCGTCTTCTGAGGTACCCATGATGATTTGATCTTCTTCCTCTTCATCATCTGATGCTCCTATTTCAACATAAGATCAGCTTTCATCATCCAATCTATCTGTTAAATCTTCAACAACTTGCATCGGTTGCGTTTCAACCCTAACTTCTTGAAATGCCTCCGATACTACGAGTGAAGAAGATTGTTTCGTTTCAAGTGCATGAACAACTAATCTAGCCTTGATTTTACACACTGCCATCCAATCGCATCTATCTCATTTAAACGATGGATATGGGATATAGTACACCTGTGCAGTTTGCATTGCCAAAACAAAAGGTTCATACTTTGTATATCTTCTTCTTTGATTAATATTAACCAGATTATACTTAGGATGAACCTTCGTGCCAATGTTTGGCGTAGGATCAAACCATTCACATTTGAATAAGATTGTGCACTTCATTGGTAGGCTTGGATATTCTAACTCCAAAACCTCAACCAATTTCCCATAAAAATCGTTTGACACGTCACTGTAGTTTGATCCCTTTATGCACACACCGCTGTTCATTGTCTTTCTGCTTCTCCCATAACCCTCAGTGTGAAACTTGTAACCGTTTACAAAGTAGCCAGAGTAGGCATTAGCAACCGGTAATGGCCCCTTTGCTAGATCCGTAATAAATCTGTTTCGAATATCGCTTCCCGAGCTTCGAGCCTATGGGAAATAGTAATGACATGAGTCAGATTTAATAAATGTACATTCCGTGTTGTGTACATTGAAAGTAACTTACATAATATTTGAACCATTCTGCAAATTCGGTGTCCAGCTTCGAATCAACTGTAGTATCAGTCAAATTGGGATTTTGAAGCCGCAGAAGATTGATATATTTCCTATTTATCAACGAACCAAATTAGCATAAGTATGATTTAACAACGGCCCATGTCAAGTTTAGAATGTTTACATTATTTATACTTACTGTACATATGGTGTGATCTCTTCGCAATTCAATAAAATATAGGTTTGAGTCGCTTGTATCTCTGCATCAGTCAATCGTCTTTTTTTTTATTTACCAATCATACGCCCAGGATAGGTGAAAATTTTTAGATTTCCTTCAAACTCAGATTGTACGTGATCTCCTCCGTCATCGTTACGTGGCACTCTCCGATGCTTGGTGAAAACATGTTGGTCAAAGTAGTGTGAACAGAATGTGGAAGCTTCTTCCACCAAATATGCATTGCAAATGGATCCCTCGACCTTTACCTTATTGCGCACATTCTTTTTAATTTTCTGTAGGTGTCTGTGATTGTACAATGCCAATATGTAAGTATAAGTTCAAATAAATGATGTAATCATTAGAATGAGATGTTAGTGAATCACCTCTCAAATGGATACATCCATCGATATTGTACCGGTCCTGCTAAACGACATTCATAGGGCAAATGAATTTGCAGATGTTCCATAGAATCAAAGAAGCCGGGTGGAAAAATTCGCTCCAACTTGCACATCACTACTGGGATTTCTCGCACTAATTGGTCCATATCATCACATCGGATAACAGTCATCGTCAATTCCTTGAAAAAGAGACTCAATTCTGTCATTGCTTCCCAAATTTTTCCTAGTAATAATTCCCGGAATGCCACAGGGATCAATCTTTGCATGAAAACATGGCAGTCATGGCTTTTCATGCCAAACAATCTGTACTTCCTCATGTCCACACATCTACCCATATTTGAACAGTAGCCATCTGGAAACCTTAATGATCGTAACCATTCGCACAATAATTGCTTTGGGGTTTATCTAAACAATAACATGCCTTCGTAAACTTACCAGTAAGTACAGATTGCTCGAGTTCTGGTCGACGACAAATTTCCTTCATGTTTGCTCTCGCTTTTGCATTATCCTTGGTTTTCCCTTCAATGTTCATGACAGTGTTGAACAGATTTTCAAACACATTTTTTTCTATGTGCATGACATCAAGGTTATGACGGATAAGAAGTGAACTCCAGTATGGCAAATCCCAGAAGATGCTTCGCTTTTTGCACCCGCTATTCCTGCCAATTCTTGTATTTACCTCATCTGCATCTAACTCTGTAACTTTCATAAGCCCCAGATCTTCAATTTCTTGTAATATTTGTGCTCCAGACTTCACAGGTGGAGGGGGTTCAACAATAGTCGTGTTCTTTCTAAAGCATTGTCGATTTCTCCTCCAAGGGTGAGATTTTGGTAAGAATTTGCGATGACAATCAAACCAACATTGTTTACCTCCATTCTTTAGTGTAAATGCATTAGTGTTTTCCATGCAGTGAGGACAAGCCAATTTGTCAGCCGTACTCCACCCAAATAACATTCCAAATGCTGGAAAATCACTGATGGTCCAAAGCAATGCAGCTCGCATTATGAAATTCTGATTGGTCGAAATATCGAATGTTTCAACCCCATATTCCCATAAATAATTAAGTTCAGCAATCAAAGGCTGTAGAAACACATCAATTTTATGTTTTGGATTAGTAGGCCCAGGAACAATAACACACAAAAACATATATTCATCTTTCATACACATTGACGGTGGTAGATTATACGGTGTCACAATGACTGGCCATGATGAATATTATTGTCCTGATTGGCCAAACGGCTGAAACCCATCAGTACAAAGCCCCAATCTCACATTTCTCATATCAGCAGCAAACACAGGATGAATGTTATCAAAATGTTTCCACACTTCAGAGTCTGACGGATGAGTCATTATACCATCCTCATATTCATGCAAAGCATGCCATGTCATGTGTTCAGCTGTCGCCTTAGATGCATATAACCTTTGAAGGCGAGGAATAAGAGGGAAATAATACATCTTCTTGAAAGCCTTCTCTCTCTGTACTCTACCAGTCCCTTGACCCCGCCGTTGATATCTTGGAAGATTACAAAACTTGCATTCTCTGAATTCCGAGTCAACACCCCAGAATATCATACAATTATTACGACAGCAATCAATCTTTTCTACCGGTAGTCCCAATCCCCGAACTAATTTTTTTGTCCGATAAAAATTATCAACCATTGAATGGCCTTCAGGCAACATTTCTTTTGCTAACTGCACAAAATCATCGTAACACCTTTCTGAAAAATGGTGCTCCGCTTTCATGTGTAGTAATCGTGCAACAACAGACAGAACTGAATGATTCTTGCATCCAGGCCACAGTTCACTGTTAGCTGCACTTAGCATGTCAAACAATTGTTGTGCTGCTACGTTTGGCGATTCCTCCATATTATCCCAATCACATTGTACTCTACTCGCATTGATTACCATATCATTGCATTGATTACCATACAGAAATTGATAAGGCTGAACTTCTAAACTTACCGGAATGGAGTGGCCTGACCCACTGGCAACTCGAGCTTCACCATGATGTATCCATTCGTAATAATTTTCCACGAACCCATGTTTGCACAAATGAAAGTTTCACTGTATCGATGTCTAAGAAGGCTCGATTTCGACACTTCTTGTGATTACATGGACACCTCAACTTATTACCATCCATAAAACAGGGATTACCAACTGCAAACTGTATAAACGCCTCCAATCCTTGCAGAAACTCTTGTCTTAATATCCCATTGACCTCGAACCTCCAGTACATCCAATCTCGATTATTTTGCATTTTTTTTTACCTAATTAACAATGTGTTTATAAAGGGTAAATTATATGTAATTGCATTCGTCTAAACCATCCTTAAAACATGCACCTAATGTAATGTTCAATTTACAACACTTATAACTAACTAAGGTTATTTCTATAATAAGGGTAACTATATATAAATGTAAAATCTCTAAGTTCATTTATTGAATACAAAGACTACTATAATAAAGGTAAGTATACTATTCTACATATTGAATTTTTGGGAAAAAAAATTCAGCAGCATTTCGGCGCAACACAATCAAATCTCAAATACCAAAACAATTCAATAAACACTTCTATATCATACCAACATTCTCCAAAGGCAAAATGGCCACTACCAGGCCTCCAATCCAAACTCATCATTCATTTAATAAAAACATATTTAAGAATAATAACGACAATAATATAAAATAAAGAAAAACACAGCCAAAACTTCTCAAGAAAGAGTTGCCAATAATTAAGAACATGTAATAACCTAAACACACAAAAAAATATTTATATAAATTCCAATTATTCTTTAAAAAAAAAAATGGAGCAATGCAACAACATAATTTAAATTTTGACATCCATCCTTCCTCCTAAACCCCTTGGCATAACTTAGATGAGACCCGTCTACGCAGAAATCCCAAGTTATTTTTTGCATTCGTCTTATTACTTTTATGAGGCATGTCATTGTATTGTGAGGTATAAGGATATTTTAGATGTTTATATGATTTTTGTGTGAAATAATTAAAGGATAAATTCATTGAAGCATATAAATGGAGACACAATGTAAAATTTAAAATTTATTTAATTGCTTTACTCTTAAGTTTAGTTTCCAGAATCATTATATATATATATATATATATATATGACCATCATTACAAAAAAAAATCGAGTCTCTTTTTTTTTTTTTTTTTTAAGAAAATGCCACATCAACACATAAAAAAGAAACAATGATTCTCCCTTTAAAAAACACCTGTATGTTTCAAAAATTGTGGCGCTTTATTATTTTGTTTGAGTTGTTTGCTTAGTTTGTTTTTTCATTTTCATTTTCATTTTGTATTTCACTTAGCTTAGTTTAGTTTTATTTTGTTTGTTTAATTTTCCAAGAATTTAAATGTGTCCAATTCAAAAGGATTTAAATATATTTTTTACAATGATAAAATTAACTATTATGTTTTAATATATTTTTTTAATTATATAATTCTAATCATAAATCTCTAAAAAATAAAAAAATTAGTATTTAAATAATTTTAAATTGCCTAAAAATCAACCATCTCTAATAAAAATATCAATCACTTTTTCTCTAAAAAATAAATATTTATAATTAATTCCGCATATATATCTTACATTTTAAATAAAAAAAATATAAATATTATATAGCCTTACGAAACACGGAGTACTGCTTAGCTATATTAACATCAACAATTTTTCATTAATTCAATGAATTTATTAATTATTCTTAAATAAGAGAGAAAAGAAAATGGAAAAGAAAGTTGAAGTGGGCATTTTATCTATCAGCAAACAGCATAATTTGAAGCAACCACAGAACTAGGGGTGGTCGATGGTGGCCTCCTAATTGTAATTTTTTTAAAAATTGACCTTATAAAATATAAAAAATTTTACTTTTTTCTATAAAACAATAATTTGTTTCAATATTGCCCCTCTATATTTTGAAAATTTTTTTTTCTCTAGTTATTTTTTGTTTTAATCTGCCACTGATTTGAAGTCTAGATTCTATGATGACCAGTATTAGGCCATTATACATTGATCCACTAGACAAATAATAAAATCACTTATATTAATTAATACAAACTTAATTATGTTTCTAAGGTGATATAATTAAGATTTAAATGTTGCACTCAATACTAATTAATTAATTAATCGGTGTGTTGCTTGTTCAATTTTTTAGTCTCAACAACTTACTGGAAGTAAATGAGTCTTTGGATCAATTTAGGATGAATATTTTATTTAAGGGTCAATTGAGTCCTATTTTTACCCAAGCAATGAGCATGTTTCACACATATATGTTAGAACCATATATAAAAATAAAATTTAGCCTTGGGCCAATCAACGATAATGCAATAATAACAACAACAATATTAACAATAATACTAATAATAATAATAACAAGTACAATCACAATAATAATAATAATAATAATAATAATAATAATAATAATAATAATAATAACAGTAACAATAATACTAATAATAATAATAACAACAACAATAACAATAATACTAATAATAATAATAATAATAACAATCACAATAATAATAATAATAATATTAATAATAATATTAATAACAACAACAGTAGTAATAATAATAATAATAATAATAATAATAATAATAATAATAATAACAATCACAATAATAATAATAATAATAATAATAATAATAATAATAACAATCACAATAATAATAATAATAATAATAATAATAATAATAATAACAATCACAATAATAATAATAATAATATTAATAATAATAATAATAATAACAATAATAATAATAATAATAATAATAATAATAATAATAATAATAATAATAATAATAACAGTACCCTATAAATTTCTAATCGCAACTCTATATACAAAATCAACCATAACTTATTATAATAAAAACAAATAAAATCGCAAAAAAAAAAAAATGGAAAAAATAATCGCAAACCAAAACTCACCTCAGATTGTTTCCAAACAGTAATGGAGTGACCGGAGTGCAAAAGGAGCGGGGCTGGCTGAACGGTGATTTTCGCAAGTGTACGAAATCGCAACAAGTAATATAGAGTAAGAGATTATCGTATCCACAGGAATTGTATATCAATTACCAAAATTATGTTAACCTATTATTATTTAAACAATAATAAGAGAAAAATTGCTATAAGGAAAATAAAATAAAATTTAAAGTAAAAACAGAAGGAGATCAAGCATAAAATTTAGGTGAAAAGAAATCAGGGGATTAAACTACTAGGGAATTTGATTTCACTTAATTCTATCCAGCTTATTCTATTAGTTCATTAATCAACTTTAATTGTTCAAGTAGGAGAAACAACCCTAGAGTTACTAACAAGCTCTCCCGATGTATTGTTAGTTATTCTAATCTAGTTAATTACCTATCTTCCAATAGTGAAATCAAACTTAAATCAGATCCTTAGTTTTTGTGGTTGTTTTGTGAGTTCATAACCTAATAATCATTAACTTATGAAAACCCCCCTTGAGTCAAACCATATAGCTTCCGCGTCAAGTTATTATTCTCAAGTAAATTATTATCTTTTTCATATCAATAACCCTTCTCCCTGTAACACCCGCCACCCAATCCCGAGAGACTCAACGGCGGAATGGGGCGTTACACTCCCGATAGCGATTATTGAAATAACTCAATCCAGGGGAAAATTTCTGCCTGGAAGCTTTAAACACAATAATAAGTTATAACAAGAACAATGAAAAATAAATCTAATATTATAAACTGGAATTGAATTAAGTTACATCAAATCTCTAGTATAAAAGTTTAGCTGGACATAGTAATTAAATAAAACTCAGTCATACTTGAATCATTCATCATACTTAAAGACAATAATGAAAAGAAAAACAAGATGAAGAGTTTAGAAAAAATTGAATCACAGCTATATAGATGGCTTCCTTGATTCTTGGCACGAATCTTGGGTGCTTGAAGTCTTTGAGAGAGAGAGAAAATTATGTAGAGAATAACACAAAAAATGATATCCCTAGCACAGAGAAGTTCCCCTCTTTATATAGAGCTCCTGAAGGTAAGTCTGACTCCTTTTAGGAAATAGAATCCTTATTTAGTGCAAAATCTTCTATAGGAGATCATGACTGTTTAGGCTTTTGATTTCTTCTTAATTAGGACTCCTTTCTCTCCCAAAATAAGTCTAGGTCTTGTTTAGTATGTTTAGGAAACTCTACGAGGCGGGCCCATGTGAGGAAAAGATGGATTTGCGTATTTAGTTCACGCTAGTTCTGTCCGCGTAGCACGGGCGTGCCATAGTGCACGGGCTGGGTGTGCTTTAGTCTGGAAGTCTGGCTAGTGAAGCACGGGGTGTGCTAGGCAAGCACACCCTGATGAATCCTTAAGGCACGGGCGTGCCACATAGCACAGGCAAGGCGTGCTTGCTTCTGTCACTCCCGCCTGAAATTGTCATGGGCGTGCTAGGCATTGACACGCCCTAGATCCCATTATGGCACGGCCGTGCCTTTTGACACACCCAAGCCGTGCTCTCTTCTGTCTCTCCCTTGATTTCCTTAGCTTTTAGCATGGTTGTGCCTTCTAGCACAGCCTGGGTGTGCTAGAGGCTGAGTGTCTTGCCTTTTAATGTTCTCTTCTGTGCCAAATTCCTACAATTTTCTCTTAGATCAAGCGGTTTAAGAATCAAGGAAGCTTTGAACAAAATTATACTAAAATCAAATTAAAGTAATAAAACTTACTAAAATTCTAATAAAAACTATATTAAAAACACTATAAAATTAACACCTATCAAAATTCCCCAAACTTAAACCATTGCTTGTCCTCAAGCAACAAAACTAAATTTTAAGAGAAAAATAATTTGACGACACTAGCTTACCATGGTTGGAGATGATCTCAATAAACTTTCAAGATATCATGATCAGTAAACAAGTGAATAAAATCAATTGTTCTCCATGCTACTCACACTTAAGCTTGATTTCAATTTTTTTGAATAAAGCATGTTCACTGAACAAAATATAAGTTTAAAGAGATTGTTAACACTAATACTTATTCAATTCATGATAAATAGGACATGAATCATCTAAAGAATTTTCAACCTTTAAAATTAAGACAATTGATAGTGCAAAAGTGGCATTCCCATATGCAGAATTAGTCATCCCTTCTCCACGATTTAAATGGATACGATTAAAAGATCAAAAGGTCTTTATTTTGGGTTGTCATGGGGCTTTCTTGGTGTAAATTTTTGCTTAATCAAAGAAAGGGATAAAAGGTAGACAAAGAGTACAAAAGAATGTATGATATTCAGGATTCTACTTTAATTAAAAATTTTACTGGTTCTAGGGAGTGTCTGTTTTGAACTTTCTTACTAGCTAGAGGCATCTTGGGCAAGGTCTTTTCTTAATATTTTGGTACTTTTCTTCCTTGCTTCTTCCATTCTTCTTGAATTCTTTTGATTGCTTTTCATGTGCCTCTTTTTTTTTCTTTTTTTCTTTTTTTTTTTTGTTTCTTTCTTCTTTTCTTTATTTGGTAAACTTGCTAGTATTAATTGATAAATTCTCCCTCTTGTTGCTATATTCTAATTAAAAGTCGAATCTTTCAATCATACAATCCTTTGTACTTAGGGTAGGAAATTTGAATCTGGCTTTAAGGGCTCGGTTTATTGAGGGTGAAGAAGAAATTTTTTACGGTTTATAGGCTTCAAAGTTGGTTTCGAGGGTCATATTTTTGACTTAGGTGGTCTAGGCTAAATATAGGTTTCAACAAAAATGCCTAAATCATCTCTTTCAAAATGTAAACATTTAAAATTTTTCGCCTTGAAGGGACTTCTAATTTTGTTCTAGGAATGCCAAGGTTTAAATAACTTTAGAGTAAAACGTATCCCCATTAGTATGGAGAACTGGAAAGGAGTCAGGGTCCATTCCCTGATAGGTGTCTGGAAGGTATCAGTAGTCTCCCACCAACGCACTATTAAGGCTCTCCACAAGCCATGATAGGCCATGCCAATCTTGCATCGCAAAGTGGTGCAATCCATAAGGGGAAATCCACTCCCTAACTTCCGGACAACTCTTAAAGACATTCTTGACAATGCCTAGGTCCTTCAGCGTTCCCCTTGAATGAACGAACGTTTAATAGGTACATGCACAAATCCACAAATATTAGCTTTTCAAAACTTCAAATTTACTTTTATACATACATCAAACTCACAAACTAATAGGAATTTTAATGCAAAAGTTTTATTTGTAGCACAACTAGCAATTCATGCAGGAAAACAATAAGTTAGCAGACCAACTACAGAGTGTTTAGACTCAAAATAAGGATTTCAAACCAATTACAGAAGGTTCCCAGGCCAACTACAGAGTAGTCAGACTCAAAATAGGATTTTTAGACCATATATAGAAGGTTCTCAGACCAACTACAGAGTATTTAGACTCAAAATAGGATTTTCAGACCAATTACAAAAGGTTCTTAGACCAACTACAGAGTGTTCAGACCCAAAATAGGGTTTTCAAACTAGTTACAAAAGGTTCTTAGACCAACTACAAAGTGTTCAGACTCAAAATAGGGTTTTCAAACCAATAGCAGGTTTACCAAACCAACTCTAAACAATCAAACTCCCGTCGAGATTGCCTATAAGGTCTCAAAAGGTCACAGCTTCAAGCAGAGCTGAAAATAGACTACAAGGGCAAAATGGTCATTTTACTAAAACCTAGGGACCAAATAGTAAACTGCAATCAGACTCCAACAAGGACTGCTTATAGGGTCTAAGGAGGTTGTGGCTTCAATTAGAGTCAAAATCGAACCTAAAATCTAAGCAGAATAGGTTTTGGGGAAAATTTACAATTTTCGAAAGTTCAGGGACCTTATTGCAAGTTCTAATCAAGCAACTTAAGGTATCAATACTGACAGCCTATGCTTCTGTGCATCATATATAGCACTCAGTGTTCGAATCAAACTTAAATTCTAAGCAAGTGCACAAACAGGGATTAGGGTTTAGGGTTTAAGGTGTTCTGATAGTTCAAGATGAAAATTCTAGTTAGCGCAAGTAGTCAAGGGCACTCGCTCTGGTTGCCGAGCCATATTCACAGAGTTTTGGCAAAGAACAACTCTTGAAAGAAAGAAAATAAGGGAGAGAGAGGGGAGAGTGGTGTGAGCAACTAAGGCTCCACCTACCCCCTATTTATAGAAAATAGGGAGGACAGTCCTCGCCCCTGTCGAGACTTTTTGGGACTCATCTGTACTCAAAAAATCTCGCATAGTTTTAGCCTAAGCGACCACAATATAAAAGACCTAGAAAATCAGTAGAATCAGCGCAGCTCCAGAAATATTTTCTCAGAATCAAACGAGATTTTCACAGGATGCTTCAAACATTGCCACATCATATAAGGTATGGTTTTCAGACAAAAAATTCCAATCAAAGGTGTTGAAATCAGGGTCCACATGCTCGGACCTTTATCGGCCCCGATCTTCAGGAGAGGGCAAACTGTTGACCATGATTTTAGCACCATGCTCTAGGAAATTTTGCTATGGTTCCAATGGCATGAGAATTAGCTTGATCGGACATCATTTGGGCCTTGAATGGACTCCCGGAAGCCTAGAAACTCTAAAATCAAGCCAAAAGGGAAGGACAGTAATTTGCCTCAATTAGTGATGAGCTCCCTGCCATTGGCATCAATAAGCTCCTAGATGGTACCGACAGAGCCCTACCTGACAGCCAGCACCAGTACCGGTGCTGAAGTGGTCGGTACCGACCAGAGGCTCCAACAACCTATAAATAAGGCATTCCCCCCTCATTTCAAGCACCTCTTATTGCTTGATTGAGCGCTTCTCAAGAATTAATGATTCTCATTCTCCCTTTGTGAATGATTCTAAGTCATTATATAGTCTAACTTTGCTCTTCTTCCTTGGTTGAGCAAAAGCCCGACTTGATACTCAAAATTTGATCATTTCGACTTACAATTACACTTTGATCTTCCTGAGATCAAAGCCAATAGTCAATTAATTCAGTTTTAATTAATCTAAGGATTAAGTATTCATTTATTAATTAACAATATTACAAAGACTATATTAGGGTCCTCGTACCTATCCTTTGCTATATTTTGGAGGAAGACTTGACCTCTGTGGTAGTTAAGCACTATGGAACTCTGAAGTCACATGCTCGCATCACCCGACCTTCAAACCCCTCAACTTAGGGTCTAAACACTGAAACTCGATCTTTGTCAATTAAGCCCGATCCATCTAGTACCTTATAAACTGTTAAGCTTGGTCCATCTGGCATATAGCATGCTTTAAGCCCTGTCCATCCGGCATACGAGGCTCAGTCTGTCCGATAAAATCAATAAAAACAGTTTTCAACTCAAAAGCCCAGTCTGTTTGGTAACCTAAGCCCACTCCTCGAGTGGCACCTTTAAAACCCCTACCATCTTAATCGATGGTAGAACTTCACGCACCCTAATCTTGATACAAACGAGGTACGAAGGCATACCTATGAATTTCAACCTAGGTAGCAGGCCCCCGACCAAACTGATCGGTCGAGATTTAGGGAAATGTGTCGCGCGACCTATTATCCTCGATAAACGAGGCTAGAGTCGAGCTCCCTTCCGAACTACACACTTTATAATGATTCATGCTTTTAATGTTTGTCTATAATTGCCATGCATTATAAGTATGTTCATGCATTGATATCACTAACATTCATGCAAAACAATATTTTGATTTCTCAATTAAATACCCAAACCGTTGATTCATTTCAAAAGAAGCTGAAAACCTAGTCCCTGAACCCAATGGTTCGATGGTAGTGCTTTTATCCTTAAAAGGCAAACAATAGAGTCATTACGGGGTTTTCCCTTAATCTTTTCCCCGAAAACAAATTACAAAATTAAAGAGGTGATTCTAAACACATCACACACTGTCAAAGCACTCCAAGGAGCTAACTCGACACACATAAGCATTAAACTGAGCCATAACAAACAAAAAGGAACTGTAAGGAGTTCCTCCTTATTTTTGTGATGAACTAACCAATGGGATCGACCAAATTAAGACTCTATCCTTTGGATATCTTTCCCTCGATGCTTGGTTAGGGGCGCACAAGCACATGTTAGCCACCGAATTAAAATACAGTAAGATTTAGCAGCTATCCGTGGCCCTAGCATGGGTATGCACAAAGCTCTAGCACTACCTGTGCTCTTACACCACTCATCTCATACTTGACTAAAGTGCCTTAAAATTCCTTATGGGGAGGTCGGTTCTGCACAGTAAAAAGGCAAAATGGGCCACCATCTTTGCAGCATTTGATCTGAAGTTTGTTGCAAAGAAGGCAATCAAGGGTAATGTGATAGCATATCACTTAGCCTCATCTCCAGGGGACACTGAAATACAGACATCAGATTCCCAAATGAAGAATATCCTCCAGATTCAATCAGATACATGGAAGATGTATTTTGAGGGGCGTAGACGCTTAAATTTTTCCCCTAAAAAGGATGAGTGATGATACACCATTTTTTCTATAAAATTGGATCGGGCTTCCCAATCGCTCTAGTTTTTGGACCGATGGTCCGTGGCTGAGATTACCGATGTCTTTTACCATTTTTATTTTTTTAGGTTACCGGGCATTTCGCGGCAAAACTGGGCCCAGGAAGTGCGTCGGGCCTGCTTGGCACACTTCCCGGTGCACCACCTCATTTTGCGTGCCACCGACCCGAATTTGTAAAAGTGGGCTTGGTCCCGTTACAAGGCTCGACATTGGCATTTTTGACACGTCAGCCTTAAAATGGGGCCACCCACCCTCATTTTCTTATAAATAGGCATTGAGGGGTGTGTTAAAGGGAGATTCTTTTGGAAACAAGGGGAAATTCTTACATTTTGAAAACTCAACCGAAGAAATCTAAAGGCAACTTGTGTTGAACCTTGGATTTGAATTGAGAACTTATTGTCAATCAATCCAAAATCCTCTATAGACAATCTAGAATCCTAAAAACACAAACTCTAATCTTAAATCTCCAATTTTTGGATCAAGGACCAAGTGTTGGGTTTCCCTTCATCCATTTTTGAGCAAATCATCAAAAAAATCATAAAAGGTAGTTCCTAAGAACGTTTAAATGCTTTTTACATCTTTTTCTTTGCTTTTTCAGTGTTTAAAACACCATTTCTAGGTCTGGTTGTGAGGGAAATCTAGGATCAACCAAACAGGGGTTTCTGCACCTCTATGGTGCGAGGCCAATAGTAGTGGCATGCGCCACTCCGTGTGGCGTGCACTACTTCCCTGTGACTCACGCCACAAGTGTCTAGAAACCTCTTATTCTTACCCAATAAACATCTTGATTCGGTGATGCGGTGACCAAGCTTCGACCTAAAAAGGTTCGTGATGCATATTAGGTCATATATGGATCAAATAAATAGTAAAAACATGATTGAGAGCAGTGATTGGTGGATTTGTTCGTCCTTCTAGGATGAATATCAAGATCATGAGCTCAAATCTCGTTAAAACCTTTAAATTTCTGTCATTTAATTATTTTCTCTTACTTTACTAACACTTTATTATTTTTGTCCATTAAATTCTTATTATTTAGTTTAATTTTCATTGTTATTATGCTAACCCATTATTTATTAATCTTGTATCATGTACATTCATCATATTCATGCTTGTTGGATGATTGATTGTGTTGTGATCTTATAATTAATATATACTTTTATGAATATTTGTTCTTCTTTGTGTTTGATTATTTATAGAATGGACTTGTGTTTTATTTCTATTACAAAATGTAAAGGGTCCATAAGGATTCCTATTAAAGCTTGCTTGTAATAATTAGATTGGGTTTAGAAAATTTGGAGGGTTTAAGGGTAGAATGTATCTTAGGAGATAGATTGTACTCTATTCTCGTCACCTCCCCTTCTTTGGTTGGTTTATTTTATGTTGTATGGATGAGATTGAATGTATGTTGACATGTTTTCCAAAATTGCATAGAAGGTTTTCAATCTCAATTTTAGTTAATTGTATTATTAGAATTATTGTGAATTAATGGACAACTAGGAGGCCAATTAAACCAGGTGAAATGGGTGCCTAACACCTTCAAATTTCGTACCTAACTCCCGGACATTATCTCTGGTTTAAAATTGGATTAGCAGATTCCAAAGAATCGACTAATTCGAGAATTTTTCTAATAAGGGTGGTGACTCCAGCATAAAACTCTTACCAAAGTAAGAGAACATTTTTTTTCCAAGGATTAAACGGGTTTAATAAAAGAAAACCATTTTTATTAAATAAAATAAAAATCAAGCCTGTTCGATTCGATTCTTTTCAATCTTTTGGAAAAAAATCCGACATCCTCAATCTGGCAACTCCACTGGGGATCGAACCCAAAATCTCTAGTTTTCGATTTTGGGTTCGAAAAAGAGAGTTGACTCCAAAAGTTGTCCAACTATTCACAATCTTTAATAATGTTATTAACTTCAAATTGAGTTTACTTTTTGTACTTATAAATGTCATTCATGCATTTATTCTCTTCTTAATCTCCTTTCTACCCTAAATCCTAAAAGGTGATATTGGAGGTTGTGATCCTTTCACTCTACTCGACTATTTGGATCCACCACTAATATACACCAACCATAAGCCAAGTATCATTTGGTATATCAAAAGAATTGGCACAGTCCATTATCACCATTATGCTGAGACCCAAAGCAAATGGGAGGAAACAACCAATTCTCACTTATGGAACCCAAGACTTAATAAACTCAACCTAAGCCCATGTAATTAACCCTAGTTCCTTCCTTTAGGATTACCATAATAACTTATAATTGTTGCATTCATCCAAGAAATGTGAGAGGCGTCAGTCAAAAACCCCATGATGGTTTATGGGCCCAACCTAAATATCCTAGGGTTTAGAAAAAGACCGTACCTTGAATCTTGTGTGGGTGTTATACAGGTGGAGATCATGCATTTCCTGACTCCTTTTTCCCCATGT
Organism: Jatropha curcas; assembly: GCF_041381405.1. Lineage (NCBI taxonomy): Eukaryota > Viridiplantae > Streptophyta > Magnoliopsida > Malpighiales > Euphorbiaceae > Jatropha > Jatropha curcas. Next base: position 19,612,081 of record NC_143158.1, on the reverse strand, counting down.
TTGTATATAATTGCTATGAATGTATCGTGCTTCATTCATGCATCATTTAACTTGTTTTCTTGTATCCATCTAGTTATATTCCATCATGGCTCGATCCTTATGACCAAAATGCCAAAGGGCAAAAGACTTAAGAGAAGTGTTGGAGGCAAAACGTGCTAAAAGAGCTCTTTCCAATAGTGATTGTAAGGCTGAGGCCCAAATGCCTAAAAGGGAAGCTCCTCCAATTCCAACTCCAATGAAAGAGGACCAATTAGAAGAGGCTCATCAACTCTTGCTTGAAATAAAGTAAGCACAACTCGAAGCCATGACTCTCTTCCAAGGTGTGGAGGCACGATTGACTCTCATGCGCAATATCGCCAATCGCCTTATAGAAATTGGCCACTTCACACTAGAGGATGCAAAGCCGTATCAAACCTCTTAGGCTTTGAGGTTTAAAAAATTCTAAATAGTTAGTTAGGGACTCAAAAGAACTGTGAATGTAAAAATTTCACTTTTGGAAAAGTAATGAAAGAGTCTATTTTTGAGCCAAATATTATTAATGCCAATAAAAATAATAATAATAATAATAAAGAGAGAGAAAAATGTCTCAAATGTATAAAGGACCCTACTCAAGTAATATTATGCTTGAAGCAAAAAGTAAAGGATATGAAAAATAAGAAAAAGAATAAGCAATAAGGTCAATATAAGTATTTAGCTATGAAATAGGGCGCATCTTGCTCCTAACAGTTCTCAAGAGCTCTTCTCCGATTTTGGATTTCAACAGTCATGATAAAGCCATGAGGGAATACAACATTAGGTGCATTTCATGATGTTGTGATTGTATGATCGCATTATTTATGCCATTTCATAAGCATGCATTCATGCATACATGCATCATGTCATGTTCTCTAATAGTCATTTTGTGCAGTAAAGATAGCACCACAAAGGGAGAAAGCACTGAAAGCAGTCAATTGGTTGAGGACAGATAGGCGGTTGATTACAATTGAAGAACCTTCAACCCCCTCTGATTTACCTAGTTTGATTTCTTCTAGTTCGTCGGCTCCACTTTGAGATTGAGTGTTCTTCGGTTCAAATAGATTTGCCAGTTTTAGCTTTTGCTCTACTGATAAAATGGCCAAGACTAATCTTCCTCTGTTTGAAATGGAAAAGATGATTGAAAAAATAGTGGCAACTAGTCTCAAGAAGTTCATGAGATCGAATAAAGGAAAAGAGAAAGTGGTAATTGAAGATGATGAAGAGGCTAAGGATGAGTCTGAAAAGAGGGAGCATGTTAACGACACTTGGCAAGACGATGAGTTCTTTAAGAAGATTCTGCCAAGAAGGTTGAGTCTAAGCCAGTCATCTTAGAAAAATTCAAAAACTCAGAAAAGTAGCTCGAGAAGTTGCATGTGTTCATGAAGTCTAAGGGGATGGAACAATATGTCGACCTATATGATGATGATGATGAGGAGGAGGAGCTAGAGTTGAAACAAAGCTACCCCCGTGACTTACAAAATGCCAAAAGTGGCGAAGTATGATGGAAACGGTGACCCAAAGGTGCACCTCATGCAGTACAAGTCTATTATGGAATTGACAGGTTTGCCGTCAAGGGAAATTTTGAAGATGTTCCCGATGTCCTTAACGAGATCTGTCCTTAACGGGATCTGCCCAAACTTGGATTATAATCTCGAGAAAAGAGTAGGAAGAGATTGGAATGAGCTTGCCACGGTTTTCCTCAAAGAATACGCTTACAATCTCCAAATGACTGTTAATTTGAGAGATTTAGAAGCGACTGTGCAAAAACAAGATGACACCCTTGCAGATTATATGGCTAGATGGAGAGCCAAGGTCATGCAAATGAGGAACCATCCAGACACCAAGAAGCATATCAAGACCTTCATAAAGGGGACGTTACCAGTTTTCCTTGAGAAGCTATATTATATGCAACTGACTGAGTTTACACAAGTTTATGAGGTAGGGACGCCATCGAAGATAAAATTAGAGAAGATAAGAATTATGGGAATCAGGCCAGAAGCTTTAACAAGTCCGGGTTCCAAAGGTCTGATTAGTTAACCAAGACTCCAAGCACGAATAACGATAAAACAACAGCCACTTTAGATTTGAGAGCTACCAATATGCGCCAAAGGAGATTCTTTAACTTTAGCAATCCTCTCTCTAGAGTGTTCGAGAAAGTAAAAGCAACAGGTTTGTTACGACCACTTGCTCCAAGACCTCCTCCTTTAATTTTGCGAAGAATTTTTTATCAGAATGCTTATTGTCACTTCCACTAGAGTAAGGGCCACATAATTGATAATTGCTTGCGAGTAAGGCACGAGATCCAAGATCTGATCGAGAATAGCAAAATGACGAATCCTAAAAATTCAAGGCCTAACACGAGGACTAATCCACTCCCTAATTTTAGAAACATGCCACCTCCTAAGAACTTATATACGGTTGAGTCTGGAAAGACTCTCGAGGAGGTGCTAGCCGAGTTTGAAGAAGCGGAGGATGAAAGAGAGAGAGATGTTGTTGGAGCAAATCTATGTTATGGTCCTTAACGTTTGGGACAGCGATGAGGAGTGGCTCAATCAGAGTGAGCAAGTTTGGGTTGGAAGCGACGATGAAGTGGTGGTAAATCCTGTTACTTTGGACATATGGAGTAGCGAGGAAGATGAAGAGGAAGCAAGAGCAGTGAATCACATGATCCGCAGTGGTCGAGGTTATCAGCCGGATGTGATCAAGCTGAGGGAAGAAAATGAGAGGGCAAGCTCATCAGGTCTGCCGAAAATTAAAAAGAAGACGATGCTCTAATCAAACAAGTGAAGAGAACCCATGCAAATGCAAGCATGTGGGACCTGTTAGTATCGTCAAAGCAACACCGAGAAGCTATTCTAAAAGCCATGGTGGAGATTCTGATTTCATCATTTTTCTCCTTGGCCAATTTTGTGGGGATAGTCCAACACGATCCCCTCACTATCACCTTTTTTGATGATGAACTTCCTCCCGAAGGAAGGAATCACACCAAGGCATTGTTCATAAAGGCTGAGGTTAGAGGGAGAGTGACCGAAAATGTGATGATAGGTGATGGATCTGCCCTGAATGTGTGTCCATTAAAGCTTCTTTCCAAGTTCAAGCTAGAATTATCTGATTTAGAACCTTCTAATGTGGTGATTAGAGCATATGATGACTCTAAGAGACAAGTGGAGGGCATCTTCAAAACTGTGATCAAGGTGGGGCCAATTGAAAAGGAGACCGAGTTCATTGTGATTGATATCCCCCTAACTTTGGACTTGCTACTTGGGCGCCCATGGTTCCATTCCTTGGGAGAAGTGCCTTCAGCGTTACATCAGAAAATCAAGTTTGCATTTAATGGGAAATTATTACCATACCTGCTGCTAATGAAAGAAGCATAGCTATGCTAAATGTGAATATGCAGGTTATCCTTCCATGGACTAGTTTTTCATATTACTATGCTAAGCACTGATATAAGGCCCACTGTCTCTAACATCATAAAGAGAATGAATTATGAAGAAGGGAAAGGACTTGGAAAGGATCAATAGGGCAATACAGAGCTACCCAAGATCCACACTCAGAGAAACTGCATGGGCCTGGGGTACAAAGTTGGGAGCACACCATTGAACACATACGGCTGGTTGGACATGGATGGATGATTCGTTCGTTCAAGTGAGCATTCCTCTCTACGTCTGCCAATAGAACCTTTTGAGCATAAGGGAAAGTCATACCTCGGTTTAGAAATCTTTGCGGATGTGATTCATATGTTGGCGGTTGAGCCCAAGGAACCAAAGTCTGAGTCAGAAGAAGAGAAAGAGGAGAAAGCACCCAAACAAGAAGGGGTTGACAGGCCACAAGCGGCCAAAGAAGAAGGAAAGAAAGAGGAACAAAAACAGGGACAAGCTTCCTAAGAGGAGAAGAAGGAAGGAAAGAATAAAGTAAAGGCAAGCGCCAAAGAAGAAGAGGACCCTACTAAGCAAGTTTTGAAGGCAATAAGGGCCTGCATAAAGGAAAGCTTTGAAGAAGCTGAGGCCCTTTCTGATGTGTTAATTTCTGTTAAGGACGGGTCCGATTGTAATGAACTTTCTTTGTTATTTAATGAAATGATATTTAATTTTGCTTACTTGTTTGATGTCTTTCTTGATGGTTCCATTCATCGAGTAGATAAGTACATGCACATATTTGACATTAACTCATCATGCATGCTTGAATTGAATATTGGCACAAAAGATGATCCACGAATTCTATTAATTGGGCCAAAGTTAAACATAAAATTTCAAAGTCTACTCATAGAGAAAAAGGAAGCATTTGCATGGAGTTATAGGGATATGCTAGGGATAGATAGGTCTATAGCCGAGCGCACAATTCCTCTGTCTCCTAGAGCCAAGCCAGTGAAATAGAAGAGAAGAAGGTTAAGACTGGAATGGGCCATGAAAATTAAAGAGGAAGTGATCAAGCAGATAGACGCGGGTTTTCTAAAAGTGGTTCACTATCGAGAATGGTTGGCAAACATAGTCCCACTCCCTAAAAAAGATGAGAGTGTCAGCATGTGTGTGGACTACAGGGATCTGAACAGAGCATCACCGAAGGATGATTTTTTCCTCTCCCTCATATTGATATCTTGATTGACAGTGCAGCAATGATGGGATGCTACTCCATTATGGATGCATTTGTAGGTTATAACCAGATTCTTATGGCATTACTGGACAAGGTCAAGGCAGTATTTGTGGTAGAGTTTAGTACCTTTTGCTATCGGGTGATGCCGTTTGGTTTAAAGAACGTCGGGGCTACTTACCAAAGGATGGCTACAACATTATTTCATGACATGATCCACAAGGAGTTAGAGGTGTATATTCATGATATGATTGTCATGACGAAGACACTAGAAGAGCATCGAGCGGCCCTAAAAAGTTCATGGACAAAGTGAACCTAAAGAAATGTGTGTTTGGGGTGCTTCCGGAAAAGTGATAGGATTCATAGTAGGACCAAAGAAATAGAGATCGATCTAAATAAGATTAAGGCAATTTAAGAAAGGGAGCCTCCTAAGACGGAAAAGCAAGTGAGAAGCTTTCTAGGAAAGATTCAATATATCAGCAGGTTCATATCGAAGTTGTTTATAGTATGTGATCCAATTTTCAAGCTTTTAAGGAAAGATCAGCCAGTAAAGTGGAATGATCACTGCAGAATAACTTTCGACAAAATCAAGGAATATTTGTCAAGTCCCTCAGTTTTGTGCCCACTAAAACCAAGGAAACCCTAAATTCTGTACTTGACGATGGAAGATGCTAGAATTGGAGCCATGTTAGCACAAGCTGATGAGCCGGTGTTAAGAAGACAGTAAATTACTTGAGTAAAAAGCTTCTTCCAAATGAACGAAAATATAACTTGATTGAATGAACTTGCTTGGCAATTGTATGGGCTACCAGAAAACTTCGGCATTACTTTCAGTCTTATAAAGTAATAACAGTATCAAGAATGGATCTAGTTAGATATTTATATGGAACACCAGCACTAGTGGGGAAATTGGCAAGATGACTAATCATACTATCAGAATTTAATATTGAATATGCCACAAAGAAAATCGTCAAAAGACCAGCAGTTGCAGACTTTCTAGCAACACTATCCACTTGAAGACAATGAACAGTGGGAGATTGATTTTCCCAATGAACATTTGAGTTTGATAGAAAAGAAAGCATGGAAGCTCTACTTTGATGGTTTAGCTCACAATAAAGGGCCCGAAGTAGGTGTTTTACTATAATGCCCACAAGAAGAAGTTATCTCAATGTTGAAGAGATTACAGTTTGCAGTCACGAATAACATGGCAGAGTATGAAGCCTGCCTATTTGGGTTAGAAGCTCTGATTGCAGTTAAAGCTGAGGAAGTTGAGGTTGTTAGTGATTCAAAACTGATCATTGAGCACGCTAACGGCAAATGGGAAGTTAAAGAGGACAGGCTGAAGCCACATATTGACCATCTGCACGTTGTTGTTCAAAACTTCAAAAAGGTATCCTTCACACATACAAGAAGAGTAAACAACCGAGTGCCAAATGCCTTGGCTAACTTAGCATCAGCTTGGGAAGAGATTTTAGTAATGCCTAAGAAACCGTTTATGATGTCTTCGAGTAGCATCCCGTGTTATAAAAGATTATGGATATCGAGGAGGAAGAGAAGCCATGGTTTTTATGATGTCCTGCATTGAATGACTAAAAGGGTATACCCAAATTCAGCTACTAGAGATGTCAGAAGAGCTATACAACATTTGGCACTACAATTTGCAGTCTTAGATGGTCAGTTGTACAAAAGGATGTCAGACAGGGTATTGTTAACATGCGTATCGAAGAAAGAGGCTGAAGGGATTATGTAACAAATCCATGTAGGGGTTTACGGAACCCACATGAACAAAAAAGTTCTTGCTAAGAAAATTCTCAAACAAGGTTTCTTTTGGTCCATAATGGAAAAGGATTGTATCTCTCTTGTGAAAAGGTGCTTCGCGTGCAAAATTCATCGAGACTTGAGTCACGTTCCACCTTCAGAATTACATCCTTCTATTTTGCCATGGCCATTTGCCGCTTTGGGAATAGATATCATTAGTAAGATTTCGCCACCTGCTTCTAGCAGAAATGAATTCATAGTGGTTGCAGTGGACTATTTCTCAAGATGGGTTGAAGTAGAATCATTTAATAAATAGAATAATCATTCTTTATAAAAATTGTTCCCCAAACTAGGTCCATGCATAAAGAGAACAGTTTGAAAAGGAGAAAGCTGGGGTAGGCTCAAGACATGTTGGATTCGATCTCCTCTAGAGTCCTCGCTACCAGACTCCTTGGACCCTTCGACAACAACTGGCCGGCGTCTCGCTTCGGAACCAACATGACCACCACACAGAGCTCCCCGACCTCGACCTGCTGGAGGCGCCATGCTAGTTCTCTGTACAGATTCATAGATATTAGTAGTCGCATTGCACGCATACATGGCATATGCATTACTTTTGTGGGTGCAACCAGGTGGAGACATCCGGTACGGAATCACCGGACGTGTCTCCAGCATGCCCTGATCGAGTTGACTTGTGCGGTCCAATATAAAAAAGAAGGATGCACCCGGTCCATACTCCGGCTTGCCAACTACGACAGCCATAACCAGAGCCATAGAGTCAGAGCTTCCTCTCACGCGCTTGTCATGCTATTGTTGCTGCAAGAATAAAACACATCCAGTGAATAAAAGAAAAGCAAATACTGGGGCAGAGTTGAAAACAAAATAACAAGAAGACGTTCACTTATACTGGGGAATCGTCATGTTCCCTATCTAACTCCTCCGCTTTTACAAATGTGTAAACGCTTAAACACCTTCTTCATCTTTTTCTATGCTTTTTTGATCTTTAAAGCACCATTTTTGGGAGTGGTTATCAGGGAAACCTAGGATCAACCAAACAGAGGTTTCTGCACCTCTGTGGAGCAAGGCCAATAGTAGTGGCGTGCGCCACTTTCCTATGGCTCATGCCACAACTGCCTAGAAACCTCTTGTTCTTACCCAATAAACGTCCCGATTCGATGATCCGGTGGCCATGTTCCGACCTAAAAAGGTTCATGATGTGTATTAGGTCATATATGGATCAAATAAACAAATAAAACATGATTGAGAGCAGTGATTAGTGGATTTGTTCATCCTTCTAGGATCAACATCAAGATCATAAGCTCAAATCTTGTCAAACCTTTAAACTTCTGTCGTTCAATTATTGTCTTTTACTTTAGTAAGCACTTTATTATTATTTTTCTTTATTATTTTTGTCCTTTAAATTCTTATTATTTAGTTTAATGTTCATTGTTATGTGCTAACCCATTATTTATTAATCTTGTATCATATACATTCATCATATTCAATAATTTTTGGATGATTAATTGTGTTGTGATCTTATAATTAATATATACTTTTGTGAATATTTTTTCTTTTTTGTGTTTCATTGTTTACAGAATGGATTTGTGTTTTGTTTCTGTTGCAAAATGTAAAGGGTCCATAACGATTCCTATTAAAGCGTGTTTGTAATAGATAGATTGGGTATTGGGAAATCTGAAGGATGTAAGGGTAGATTGTATTTTAGAAGTGGTTTGTAACTCTTTCTTTGGTTGATTTATTTCTGTGGACCCCTCCCCAAACATCATAGCATATGAATGCATGTGACTAAGGGTAGAAATGCACGTGAATGTATGAGTCGCCACCTTGTTTAATTATTTTAGGGTAAACTAGGAAAAAACCCTAAGTGACTCCGATTTTAATTAACCTAAATGCTAGATTAACTAACCCAATGTTAAGGCATGGTCTACGAACCCAAGGTGGATCCCGAGACTATGTCATGCTGATGAACTAACCAAACAATGAATGCTTTGCAAGGAATATGAAGCAATTGGAAATGTTTATGTGATTTCGACTTGCCGCTCGGGGTTAAATCCCAAACGTGCCTACGTACTTCCGTTTGAATGGGAGATCAAAGTCCACGTAGTTCGATAGGCCTCTTTTAGAGGGCTTTGAATGGGGATGCTTTATGCATGAGTGTGTGTATGCTTTGTGCATTTTGTTTAGGCATTTTGCCTGAAAATTGATTGATTTTTAGGCATTTGACGCCAAAAATGTTAATTTTAAGGCTCTTAGCCAAAAAGATTGATTTAGGCAATTGTTGCCTAAAATTGATGTGATTTAGGCGATTGTCGCCAAAATGCTTGATTTTAAGGCTTTTAGCCGAAATAAATTGATTTAGGCAATTTATTGCCAAAAAGTTGGTGATTGGGCGATTGTCGCCAAAATTGATTGACTTAAGGCAATTTATTTGCCAAAAGCAATTGTTTGAAGGCTTTTAGCCAAAAATTGTGATTTAAGCGATTTGTCGCTAAAAAAAGATTAATCTCACTTATAGGCAATTTGTTTGCCAAAAGTGGTTACTTGAATTGCAATGTAGGCAATGTATTGCCAAGACAAAAAAACGTGTTTAATTAAAGCTTTTTAGTCTCAATTATTGATTAATTGGACTTAAGCAGGACTGTTCGAAATAAAGGCAATTATACCATAGCCATTTAATTAACTAGGTATTTTAAGCTAATATTGTCGGATTTAGGCTTTAATACCACGATTATTAATTAACCGGGCATTTAGCTTAAATTTATTTAATTGAGGCAGTTTACTTGCCTAATGATGACATGGATGCATTTATGCAGTTGTAGAGTTATTAGGAGTAGAAGAGAAGCATGCATGAAGTGCTAAAATTAAATAAGCAGAGTTTAGTTCATGTACCTGATTTAATCGTCGACCGCTTCTTAACTCCAGGTTAAGCTCCTCGTTAAGGGAATATTAATTAATTTGATTTTAATGACCACTTAACACAGGAAGAAAGCAATTAAAGCTAAACTAAAATGCAAAAAAGCAGTAAAGAATCGCAAAGAGCGTAGGGGAGAAGGAGCGTCCGTCAACACAGATTGAGTGAGTTGAAAGGTCACACCGGGCCTGTATTTATAGGCGAAACGGACTGTTTCGGCGGCCTGGGCCGCCGGGTTGGGTGGCCGGGCCGCCGGAGCTCGGCAGCCCGAGCCACCGAGGCCGGTGGTTCTACTATTTTTTGTTCTGGGGGTTTTTCCGAAAGTTTCGGACCTCCAAAAAATATTCCGGGACCAGTTCCGTGATCCTCATAATTTTCCGGACGTTTCAAGTACCATATTGGCATACTTTCGGTGAACTTTTCGAATGGCCTCCGGCCCGGCCGGACTGTTTGCAGTCTGGGAAAACTGGCTCTTTGAGCCTCAAAGTTTGGGTATTCACAGTTGCCCCCCACCGACAACCATAAAAAAAGATTTATGGGAGTCGGTGGTTGTCTGAAACGCAAATTTTGGAGGCGAAAATCGGACGCGTCCAGGAGACCCGCCTTTTGGCTATTTGCTTATAAATAGCTTGAAATTCTCATTTCATTCATTCTACACTCTCCAAAACAAAAGAGCTCTCTCAAATTCTCTCAACTTCCTCAAAGCTTCAAGGCTTCTTCTATGGCTTCCTCAGATTTTAGCGACGACGATTTTCTCGAGTCTTTGGGGATTTCTCTCAACGAGTTCGATCTTATGGCAGACGCTGATACTCACGCCTCCATGACCGTCATCTTCGCCCAGGTAGGCTCCCTTTCACCTTTGTTTGCACATTATTTATTATTTGGGCCTTAAGCCAGGTGGTGAATTTTGGGCCTTAGGCCAAATTGTGAATTCTGGGCCTTAGGCCAAATTGTGAATTATTGGGCCTTAGGCTAAATTGTGATTTTTGGGCCTTAGGCCAAATTGTGAATTTTTGGCCTTAGGCCAAATTGTGAATTTTTGGCCTTAGGCCAAATTGTGAATTTTTGGGCCTTAGGCCGAATTGTGAATTTTAAAAATTTTCCTGTGCTTACTGTTTTTATTAGTATGCATGCTAGGGTAGAACTAAGATATTACCCTTTGTAAGGAACCGAGGAGTAACTCTTAGGTTGATTTACCTTTTAGGACTCCCGTATTAAATTGGATGTGGGTGAGAGTTCTGTGGCTGAAGTTCCGCTCGAAATATTTGATCAAAACAACCCGATTGGCGCGATTATCCGCCCATCTTATCTGGGCTATCTGAGACATCTTGACATGGGTCAGAGCAACTATAAGGAGTTATTGTGTGCCTTGGCCGAGAGATGGTGGGACACCACCAATACTTTCCACTTCTCCTGGGGCGAATTGACACTGACCCCTATGGATTTCTCGGTGATCTCCGGGATCCCTTTCGGCATTCGACCGATTGAGCTATATGATGACTGGAGGACTGAGATCTCCCCCGACTGGATGGTGGAGCTGATTGGGATAGACCTGCCACGGATTGTCGAGTCAGGCTCTGCCACCCCTGCTTTGAGTGTTTCTAGACGCTGGTTATCCCTCCAGGCCCCTGGCATCTATGCTAGATACTGGCGGGGAGAGCTGACGGCTACTCAGGTGGCCCGATTCACCTTGTTGCTGCTGTTTGCCTCGACCTTCTGGTCCAACAGGAAAGAGAAGTTTAACCCTTCTATCTTGAAGAGTTTGGAAAATTTGGCCCATTTGGAGGAGTATGACTGGGCCGGTGCTATTCTGAGCCGCATGTACGACGATATGTGCGACCTGAGTCGAGGTCACTGTAAACTCAGCGGGACCTACTATTTCTGGGAGGTAATGTAAAGAACATTCTTCTTTTCTGTGTTTTTCTGTTCGTCTTGATTTTCTTTTCCACTGATTCTCTCTGTTTTTTTTTTGTGTTTCGCAGACTTGGGCATTCGAGTACTTTCCTTACACTCGCCCAGAGTTGCTTCAGACTGATCTCGGATCAGGGCTGGCGCCTTTGGCTTGGAGATGGTACAAATCAAACCTTCATATCGTTCGGTCCAAGAAATCGCTGAAGGAGCTGAGAACCTTTTTTGATACTTGCCCTCTGGAGCAGGTATGTGCTTAGTGATTCTTAGATATGTTAAATAAAAAGGATTTATTAACATATTTGCATCTTTTATAGGCTGAAGTGGGGCCAATGACTGCCCGTCTACAGAGCTGGATTCAGGCTGATCCTGATTTCCAGCGGTCAGACGCCTTGTCTCGGTGGAGGGTGGTCCTGTCGCACCCCATCCTGCGGCGATATTATTTGGGCGAGAGGGTGGACATTCAGATAAGAGGCTGCCGGACTGTCCCTTATTCCCCTCTTGAGGACATGCGAGCAGGTAGGCAGATGGTGCTCACTGCTGCTCATACTGAGGGTATTCCACATGTGGAGCTCCTTATGGGGGCGATTACGATGAGTTCTGCAGAATCTCTTTGATGCCGCCCATTGGATCTCGGCTTGATAATTTCCAGGGGCCGGTTCCTTCTCAGCCACTTGGCACTCGTTCTTCTCGGGCTTCGGGTCCCTCGACTAGGACTCCAAAGAGGAGGCCCATGACCGATCCCACTTCTTCCACTCCGGTTGGGGGTCCATCGCAGGCCGGGCCTAGCCGATCGACAGGTCCTTTCAGGGCTCCCCGGGCTATTTTGGAGGCTTACCGGGCCACTTCACCCAGACCTGGCCAATCTACGTCTACCATACAGTATTTCTTACTTTGTTCCTGACAGCCCTCCAGCTCTTCGAGAAGTCTCCCTGGAGGGTGTGGATCGCCCGACTCTTCCTTCCGAGGACATCACTGAGGTAAAGCCTGACACATCTCTCTCACAAAAAGGATTCATAAGAGATTTGAGATTGACTTGTATTTTCCTTTGTATGATTTCCAGGTTCCTATCGGGTTGGTCAATCAGATGATGGAGCTGGTTCTCGGGATGCAGCAAGAATTAGCTGCGGCCTGGACTCAGATAGCCTTTGATGATCAGAGGAGGAGGAGGCCCCGCCGTTGATAGTTGCTAGATTTTCCAGCTTTCCTTTATTTTTCTCTTACTGTATTTTCTGTATTGAACTTTATTTGTACCTGCACTTTGGTTAATACTGAAAATATGTATGTATGGTTATCAAATATGAAAGAAAATAGGATTTTATTTCCGCCCATTTTATGGGAAATATATTTTTTTCCTTTTAGTACTGAAAAGAATATTATTTTTTTTTTGGCACAAGAAATTATATACATATATATATGTATAAACAAAAGGGTTTTTTTTTTTTTTTTACGGTGGCCGCCGGCATCGGCGGCCGGGTCACCGGGCTGGGTCGCCGGCTCCGGCGGTCGGGCCGCCTGCGGGGGTGCTTTTTCTCTATAAAAGCTGCCTTTGGCCCTTTTTTTTCTTTCACTCACTTATTTTCTCGAAAATTGTGCTAGAAAAGCAGTTCCCGGTCAGTTTCTTCTCTCTTCTCTCTTTTTTCTTTATTTTTTTTATTTATTTATTTTTTCTTAATAAACAAAAAGAGGAAAAAAATAAAAATAAATAAATAAAATAAATAAAAAAACAATGAATCCCTTCTACAACCATAGCATGCACAGCTGGACTAGGAGTCTCTCCAAAGTTGAAAAGATCAATTTGGGGAGTATTAGATTGGGGGTGTAATAGTTGATTGGGATTTTTTACGGGCCTGTATTAGATTTTGAGACCCTGAAGCCCACGTTTTTCGGTTTGGGGCCATGATGGAGGAGATGTGCCCTCTTTTTGAGGAGTTTTGTGCTACCATAGGGTGTGACCCCAATGCCCCTTTGGTCAAGCATGAGGTAAAAATTGGGTATGTTAGGTCGTTTGAGACCCTGTTTTAGTTCAACCGACCCCAAGCTAGGGCTATGATCGTTGATGACCAGAAAGCAATCTTGCTACCCCTGATTGACGAATTCTCAGAGGCTTGCCCAGACGACCCAAACCGGATGAGGCTGAGGATGCGGGCCTTGGTTTTCTGTTTATTGGCTGGCTTCTTGTTTAACTAGGACCCCGGCTTTGGGGATTTGCATCTTTTCCCCATGGTTCGGCAAATGGAGGATATGGGCTGCATTGGCGGCATTGTGCTGGCCGAGACTATTAGGAGCCTTGACAAGGCTGCTTTAGGGTTTGATGACTGGACAGTTTCTCCCATCATTCTCTAGGTATTTCCCCTTGTTATCTTTCCTCATTTTATTCTCTTTTTTACTTTATTCCCTTGTAATAGAAAGGATCCATTACTCAGGTTTGGTTGAAGGACCACCTCCAAGTGGTTGTTACTCCTACTCTCTTGCCCTATAATCCCACTCAGTATCGTATGCGGAGGATTTTGATCACCCACCCATCTACTGATGCATGGACTTCATGGCTGATTGAGTTGGGTCCAAATGAGATACTGTGGTTCATCTCCTGGTACAACATCACTCGCTTTATTCAGGTCAGCTTTCGCCATTCTCGGGTTTACCTTTTAGGCCTCACACACTGTACTTGGTACTGTGCTTCGCACGTTTTGAGGCAAATGGGGATAGACCAGACTGTTCCGATTATGGATGACTTTTCAGCTGATTCAGCCATTACCCCGGGCGTTACCCGAGCCATCCTTAGGGCTTGGGTTAGAGATCATCGTATGGTTAGGCCTTTACCTAATCCTGCCAGTGTTCAGACTTCTCCTGAGTATCGTGCTTGGTTCATTACTGCTGTCTGGCCGATTGAGAGACCAAGGAGGATTGCACTGCTGAGTGTACTCGAAGGTTGGGTTCAGGCTGTCGCTGATGATGAGGTTGGGACTGGTGAGGAGATTGTGCTTGCTCCTCGGACAGGCGAGGTTGGACAGAGTTTAACAGCTAAGGATGACTCAGAGGATGTTGCCTCCACGGAGGAGACGGGACACCTAGACTCCTATAGGCTTTTGGACTTTATTGTTGTTTTTTTTACTTTTGTTTTGGCTTTGGATTTTGGATGTTTTGCCTTTTTGGCTTTTTATTTGAGACTCTGGTTTGGACTTTATTATTTATTTGGACTTTTTGCTTTTCGTCTGACTTTGGGCTGCTATTGGAATGAGATTTGACTTTTTAGCTTAAATTGAGAATATCATTTAGCTTTCCAAGCATTTTCCAACTTTATTCATTCAAGCTCTGATTTTTGCCTAAGCCGCCCTTTTCGGGTTTTCGACTTAACGAGCTACCCATTTTTGCCTAAGCCGCCCTTTTTGGGTTTTTAGCTTAGCGGGCCCCTACTTTTGCCTAAGCCGCCCTTTCGGGTTTTCGACTTAGCGGGTTTTTTCTTTCTTTTTTTTTTTCTCTTTTTTTTTCTTTCTTTTTTTTTCTTTCCCCCCTTTTTTTATTTGGCAAAGAAGAATGAAATTATGAAATGATTTTTTATTAACGTTTAGACCGCGCCCAATGAGGGCTGCCTACATATCTCCGATATATAATTTCTTTTTTTCCGAGGAGAATCAGGTCTAATGTAGCTTTTTTTACATTATGCAAATGATTACAATTACACAAAATATCTTTTTAACTGATCCAAATTACATGGATTTGTGAATTCCAAACCATCCAAATCAGTCAAAATAACGGCTCCGCCAGACAGTATCTTCTTCAACACATAGGGTCCAGCCCAATGAGGACGAAACTTCCCACGTGGGTCTATGATTGGCTGTCTAATTTCCTTCAAGACCAAGCAACCTTCTTCTAGTTTCCAGTCTTTGACCTTCTTATTAAAATGCTGCGCCATTCTTCTTTGATAAACTTGAGTTTGGTGGATTGCTCGTAGTCGCTTTTCATCCATACCCAAGAGTTGCAAATGATAATTCTCAGCCCAATCTGCTTCGCTGATCTGGCTTTCCCGGATAATTCTCACTGACTGAACTTCCAGCTCAATAGGCAACACTGCTTCCATACCATATACTAAGGAATACGGGGTTGCCCCAGTAGGCGTTCTAATTGAAGTTCTGTATCCCCACAAGGCATTTGGTAATTGTTCGTGCCAAGCTCTATGCTTTTGAACCGTCTTCTGCAAAATGACTTTTATAGCCTTATTTGCAGCCTCTACTACCCTATTTGTTTGTGGACGATAGGGTGAAGACTTGTGGTGCTGAATTTTCTTTTGCTTCAGTAGGTCCGAAAATTCTCTTTGAAAATGAGACCCGTTATCTGTTATGATCTCGAATGGCGTTCCGTACCGACAAAAGATGTTGGTACGAATGAACTGTGCTGCCTTCTTGGCATTCAAGACCGAATAAGAAGCTGCCTCAATCCACTTAGTGAAATAATCAACAGCGACCAGGATGAATTGATGGCCATTGGAAGCCTTTGGATGGATCTTTCCGATCACGTCTATGCCCCAAGTTGCGAAAGGCCATGGTGAAGCAATGGGATTTAGATTGATCGAAGGCTGTCTTTGCAGCCTGGCAAAAAATTTGACACTCATGGCACTTCTGCGCGTGCCTCACGCAATCTGCATTCATGGTTGACCAGTAATAACCCAGGTTCATAATTTTTCGAGCCAGAGCTATCCCATGCATGTGTGGACCAGACTCCCCATTATGTAAGGAATCGATGATGGCTTGAGCTTCTCCCTCATCAACGTACCTTAGGTGCAAGCCATTCCAACTTCTCTTATACAGAACTCCCCCAGTAAGGAAATATCCAGATGCTAACTGTCTCAATGTCCGTTGATCAGTCTTGCTGGACCCCTCCGGGTAGGCTTCATACTGAAGATAATTCTGTATATCCCAAAACCAGGGCTTGTCATCGACTAGATTCATAACATGTGCTGGCTGCTTCTGGAGCCGAACTGTCAGAGGTCGAATGACTTGGTCTCCCCCTACATTAACCATGGAGGCTAAGGTAGCCAGAGCATCAGCAAACTGATTTTTGGCTCGTAGCAAGTAGTGGAAGGATAATTCTTCAAACTGCTGAGCCAATTCATCCAAGCGTTGCAGGTAAGGAACTAAACGCTCTTCCTTAATTTTCCATTTCCTTAGAGCTTGAGAGACTATCAGATTGGAATCTCCGAAAACCCTAAGGGCTTTTATCTCTTTTTCCAGGGCTGCTTCTAACCCCTTTATGCAGGCTTCATACTCGGCTTCGTTGTTGGTACAGTCGAAATCTAGTTTGACTACGATTGGGACGTATTCTCCACAAGGAGTTTTGAATACGACTCCAACCCCATTTCCATGGTAGTTTGAAGCTCCATCGAAGTACATCTCCCAGACTTCACTTTCCAAGCTCAACAAGTCTTCATCAGGAAATTCCACCTCCGGCATTTGGTCTTCGACCGGTAATTCTGCTAATTGATCAGCTAAGGCTCTGCCTTTCACTGCCTTTCGTTATACAAATTTTAAATCATAGGCCGCGAGCACCGACACCCATTTAGCCATCATAAACACAGAATCAACATAAAAGGGACACAAAACATTTCTTTTTAGTCATGCACAGTTGGACAAGGAGTCGATCCACCTCATATCAGCTACCTTGATACATAATACTTCCCACTGTACCTGAATCCAATTACCCTTATACTTACAGGTACCCCCTGTTCAAGTGCCAACATTAGTGCCAGCCACATCTACAGTGCTATCATCAACCTCACCTACTTCAACTGCACCAATGGCATCACTCGCTGACATAAAAAACCTTATGGAACAAATGGAAGCTAGAATAGAGGCTAGAATGAATGAGGCATTGGCTGCCCAGAGAACTGCCCTTTTAGCTGAACTAGGTGGTGGTAATGGGGCTTCAGCTGGGGGAATTGGTCACGTTGCCTCCAATCAAGGACCTGGTGCTGCATCCGCATCCTCAAACCCTAATTTGGATGACATGCCCCCTAGAACTGCTTCTGAGCTAGAAGCTCAGAAAATGAAAGAAAAATTGGAATTGTTGGAAAGGTCTGTTACTGCCCTTAAGACACATAAGGAAGTGGTGGACATGGACTCCTTGTCTTTGTTCCCCGAAGCAAGGCTGCCAACTAAGTTCAAAATGCCCAACATGGATAAGTTTGATGGAACCACTTGTCCCAAAACACACTTGAAAATGTATGTGGGTGCCCTCAACCCTTTTGGCTTAAACAGCGAGCTCCTTGCTCAATTGTTTCAACAATCACTCACCGGTGCTGCTTTAAGATGGTTTGTCAGCCTGGATCGGTCTAAGATGAAGACCTGGGAAGACATCTGTAATGCATTTAATACACAATATCACTATAATATAGAAGTGGATGTTACTCGGAGAGAACTAGAAACCACCAAACAGAAAAACAATGAACCCTTTTCCTCGTTCCTTACAAGGTGGAGGACCAAGGCTGCCCAAATGATCAATCGGCCTTCAGAACAAGAACAGGTAGACATAATCATAAAGAACTTGCTGCCTGTCTACCAGCAACAGTTGCAAACTCAGTACCTACCATCGTTCCAGTCACTCATTGCCACTGCTACGAAGGTAGAGGATTTACTACAAATGGGGCAACTGAAAGAAGACTCGGGAACCTCAAAATATAAGAAACCTAGCCAAGCTAGCAAAGTCCACGAAGTGGCAAGCATCACCCCCACGAATCCTTTACATGTGGGAAATATGAGAAATGGCAGTCAGTCAAGAAGAACGTATACTGATCTCGGGATGCCAATCCTTTTGGTATTCCGAGAGGCTGTCAAAGCAAACTACATCAAACCTTTGGAGGCACGACCACCACCCAATCCCTTACCAAGGAACTACAGAGCTGACGAATACTGTGAGTACCATCAGGGTAATGGGCACAAGACTGAAGCATGCTGGACGCTTAAGAACTGCATCCAAGACCTAGTAGACAACGGTTCAATTATTCCAAGAAGTAAACCAAACATTAGCACAAATCCCTTACCAAATCATGGGGTAAATGCTATCGTTTCTGACCTGGAATTGATCGATCCTTTCGAGCTATTCCTAGAAATGAATGAAGTCTGTGTCCTAGATCTGAATGACCTAATTGAGGAGGTCGATGCTATAACCAGGAGCGGGAGACAGTATGAACCACTAGTTTTGGACAAAGTCCAAAATAGCCCCTACCAAAGGACAGACGAACCAAAGGAAGACCCGGTACTCTCACAGTTAAAAAAGACACAAGCTAGGGTATCGATTTGGGAACTTCTGGCATCATCCTTTCCTCATCGCCAAGCTCTTTGCAAGGCTTTGAGTCGACTTCAAACATCGGTGGAAGTTAGCCCTGAAGTGTTGGTATCCACCCTCACCCAATCATCAAAAATGCAAAGCATCGGGTTTTCCGATGATGACTTACCCAAGGAGGGAGGTAGTCACAACGACGCCCTTTACATCACTGTGCAGACCAAAGATAAAACTGTGCCCATGGTTCTCATTGATAATGGGTCAGCACTGAATGTCTGCCCATTAAGGGTAGCAAGCTGCCTAGGGTTGGAGGAAACAGATCTCGTTCCATCGGACCAGATAGTGAAAGCATATGACAGCACCCGGAGAGAAGTACTGGGGGTCGCTACACTAAAATTAGTAATTGGGCCAGCCATAATGGAGGTACCGTTCCAAGTAATTGATGTGCCCACCAGTTTCAACTTGCTTCTGGGACGGCCATGGATACATCATACCAAAGCTGTACCTTCCTCTTTGCATCAAAAGGTCAAATTCCCTTACGAGGGTAAAATTATCACAGTTCAAGGGGATGATTACAGCCAGCTCAAGAAACCCAAGGGCCAGCCTCTCTTTGAGGTCAACCCTGAAAATGCCCATTTTCCCCTCTCGGGATTTCAATATGACATTGTGCAGTTCATAGAGGGAAAGACTACAAACTCCCGAATCCTCTTTGATTTCGAGATGGTACAAATAAATTGCATAGTTCCTTTAATACTGAAGATGTCCTACCTGCCGGGAATGGTTATGGCAAGGTCCGGAAAGACGTACCCCACACTGCAAGCTTGGGAATGTCCAGTGAATGAAGGGACTTTTGGGCTAGGATATGAGCCCACTGAGGAAGACCTGGCTGAGAAGACTAGAAGAGGAAAGAAGAAAAGCATACAGATGCCATCATACTTTTTGACTTTGAATAGTCACTTCTGCAAATCGGGAGAGACGATTCCTTATCGTAGCTTCCAAGAACCATTTTACTGCCCGACTGCTAAGAAGATGCTGCCTGGGTTAGAGATATTTTCTGATGTCTGGGATAACAAGCCCGAAACAATGACGGAAATGGAAGTAGAAGACTTCATGCAGCCCAGTCTCTTTGATGAGGTTGCGGTCATTACCGGAAATGATGAGGACCAAGACCTGCTAAGCCTGATCAAGCCGAACGAAGGACCTCTCACCAATTGGTACGCCGAGGAGGAGCGCGCTGCTGATGAACCCCCTCTCGAGTCAAAACTAGAGTCAAAATCTGTAATCCAGTCTTGTACTGAGTTTGAGTCTGACCCCGAGTCTGAAACCGAGTCAGAATCTAGTCCTGAGTCGTCTGTGTCGGATTTTGAAAATCCAGATTTTAAATTTGATGTAATTTTTGAAGACGATTCCGTCATAATCAATAAAGGCTTGCAAATTATTGACTACCTCGCATGTCTATCTTTCCAGGCATTTCCAAGCAAAAATAATGAAAAAGAAATAAATGAAATGAAAAATGAAAAAGAAAAAGTAATAATTGGCAAAGAAGAAAATGAACATACATACATTGCATCTGACTGTGTGAACAGGGAACAGGTCATTGAATGCTTGAAGAAGTTTGCCGATTGCTTCATGTGGAAGGCAAGTGACATCACGGGAATTGACCCAGCAATAGCAGTGCACAAGATTCCAGTGTATCCTGAGGCTAAGCCAGTAAAACAGAAGCTAAGAAGGCTGAAAACAGAATGGTCCTTGAAGATCAAGGAGGAAGTAGCTAAGCAACTGGAGAATAAGTTCATAGAACCCATCGCCTACCCTACATGGTTAGCAAACATTGTGCCAGTGCCGAAAAAAGATGGCAAGGTCAGAATGTGTGTGGACTATCAGGATTTGAATAAGGCATGTCCAAAGGACGACTTCCCCCTGCCACATATTGACTTGTTGGTAGACTGAATGGCGGGACACGAGATAGTCTCCTTGGCCGATCTTGCTGTCGGATACAACCAAATAATGATGCATGTCCCAGACAAAGAGAAAACGGCATTCATCACAGAATGGGGAACCTATTGCTATAGAGTTATGCCTTTTGGGCTCAAAAATGCTGGGGCAACCTATCAAAGAATGGCGACAGCCATCTTCCATGACATGATTCACGAAGAAGTAGAAGTGTATGTGGACGATATGGTTGTTAAATCAAAAACAGGTGAAAAACATACAACAGCGCTTGAGAAGTTCTTCCTTAGACTTCGAAAGTACAATTTAAAGCTCAACCCGGCAAAATGTCTGTTTGGAGCTACATCCGGAGTATTTCTGGGGCATATGGTCAGTCGGAAGGGCATAGAGATTGACCCCCCAAAAGCCAAAGCCATTTTAGAGATGCCAGTGCCAAGGACAGAAAAGGAAGTTCGAGGTTTCCTGGGAAGGCTACAGTACATCAGCCGATTCATCAATCAATTGGCCGATACTTGTGGTCCGATTTTCAAATTGCTTAAAAAAGGAGTAGCCATCAAATGGAATGAGGATTGTCAGAAAGCTTTCGACCAAGTCAAGCAATATCTGTTATTCCCGCCAATGTTGCAGCCACCAAGGCTAGGAAAGCCCTTGCTATTGTACCTATCGGTGACAGAAGAAGCGATGGGTGCGATGCTAGCCCAACAAGCAGAAGATACAAGGGTAGAAAATGCCGTATATTACCTCAGCAAAAGGATGCTAGACTATGAGCTAAAATACAACAAGATAGAGAAGTTGTGTTTGGCTCTAGTATGGGCGTGTACAAAGCTGCAACACTATCTTTCGTCCTACACCACCTATGTTATTTCTTAATCGAACCCCTTGAAATTCCTTATGGAGAGGCCGGTTCTTGACAGCAAGATGGCTAAGTGGGTGTCGGTGCTCATAGCCTATGATTTAAAATTTGTACAACGGAAGGCAGTGAAAGGTGGAGCCTTGGCTGATCAACTAGCAGAATTACCGGTCGAAGACCAAATGCCGGAGGTAGAATTTCCTGATGAAGACTTGGTGAACCTGGAAAGTGAAGTTTGGGAAATGTACTTCGATGGAGCTTCGAACTACCATGGAAATGGGGTTGGAGTCGTATTCAAAACTCCCTGTGGAGAATACGTCCCAATCGCAGTCAAATTAGATTTCGACTGCACTAACAATGAAGCCGAGTATGAAGCCTGCATAAAGGGGTTAGAAGCAGCCCTGGAAAAAGAGATAAAGGTCCTCAAGGTTTTCGGAGATTCTAATTTAATAGTCTCCCAAGCTTTAAGGAAATGGAAAATTAAAGAAGAGCGTTTGGTTCCCTACCTACAACGCTTGGACGAATTGGCTCAGCCATTTGATGATTTATCCTTGCACTACTTGCCGCGAGCCAAAAATCAGTTCGTAGATGCTCTAGCTACTTTAGCCTCCATGGTTAATGTAGAAGGAGACCGAGTCATCCGACCTTTGACAGTGCGGCTACAGAAACAGCCAGCACATATCATGAATTTGGTCGATGACAAACCTTGGTATTGGGATATACAGAATTATCTCCAAAATGAAACCTACCCGGAGGGATCCACCAAGACTGATCAACGGACATTGAGACAGTTAGCATCCGGATATTTCCTTATTGGAGGAATTCTGTACAAGAGAAGTTGGAGCGGCCTGCACCTAAGATGTGTTGATGAGGGAGAAGCTCAAACCATCATGGATTCCTTACATAATGGGGAGTCTGGTCCACACATGCATGGGATAGCCTTGGCTCGGAAAATTATGAACCTGGGTTATTACTGGTCAACCATGAATGCAGATTGCGTGGGGCACGCGCAGAAGTGCCACGAATGTCAAATTTTTGCCAAGCTGCAAAAACAACCTCCGGTCAATTTGAACCCTATATCTTCACCATGGCCTTTTGCAACTTGGGGCATAGACGTGATCGGAAAAATCCACCCGAAGGCTTCTAATGGTCACCAATTCATCCTAGTCGTTGTTGATTATTTCACTAAGTGGATTGAGGCAGCTTCCTATTCGGTCTTGAATGCCAAGAAGGTAGCACAATTTGTTCGTACTAACATCCTTTGTTGGTATGGAACACCATTCGAGATCATCACGGATAATGGGTCTCACTTTCAAAGTGAATTTTCTATTTTGTTGAAAGAAACGAGAATTCAACATCATAAATCCTCGCCTTATCGTCCACAAACAAATGGGGCTGTGGAAGCTGCAAATAAGGCTCTAAAAGTCATTTTGCAGAAGACGATTAAAAGGCACAAAGCTTGGCGTGAACAGTTACCGAATGCCTTATGGGGATACAGGACGTCAATCAGGACACCCACCGGAGCAACTCCGTATTCTTTGGTATATGGTATGGAAGCGGTGTTGCCTATTGAGCTGGAAGTTCAATCGGCGAGAATTATCCAGGAAAGCCAGATCAGCGAAGCAGATTGGGCTAAGAGTTATCATTTGCAACTCTTGGGTATGGACGAAAAGCGATTGCAAGCAATCCATCAAACTCAAGTCTACCAGAGAAGAATGGCATGACATTTCAATAAGAAGGTCAGAGACCGGAAACTGGAAGAAGGTTGTTTGGTCCTGAAGGAAATTAGACAGCCCATCATGGACCCACGTGGGAAGTTTCATCCTCGTTGGGCTGGACCCTATGTATTGAAGAAAATATTGTCCGGTGGAGCCGTCATCTTGACTGATTTGGATGGTTTGGAGTTCACGAATCCATGTAATTTAGATCAGTTAAAAAGATATTTCATGTGACAAGCATTGCATAATGTAAAATGAACTACATTAGACCTGATTCTCTTTGGAAAAAAGAAATTATGTATCGGAGACATGTAGGCAGCCCTCGCAGGGTACGGTCTAAACATTAATGAAAATCATTCCATAATTCTTTCTTCTTTGCCAACTATAAAAAATAAATAAATAAATAAATAAAAAAAAGAAACAAAGAAAAACCCGCTAAGTCGAAAACCCAAAAAGGGTGGCTTAGGCAAAAGTCGGGACCCGCTAAGTTGAAAACCCGAAAAGGGCGGCTTAGGCAAAAATGGGTAGCTCGCTAAGTTGAAAACCCGAAAGGGCGGCTTAGGCAAAAATTAGAGCTTAAATGAATAAAGTGGAAACATGCTTGGAAAGCTTGAAAGTCAAATGACACTCCAATGAAAAGCAATAAAATCAAATAGTACAAGTAGAAAGCCAAAGAAACCAAGAAAAACAAAGTCCATAAAAACAAAAAAAAAAAAAAAGAGAGAAGACATACAAAGCCAAAGAAAAGCAAATTCAAAAGCCTATCAGAGTCTAGGTGTCCCGTCGCCTCCGTGGGGCAATGTCCTCCGAGTCATCCCTCATTACTGAACTCCCTCCAGCCTCACCTGTCCGAGGAGCCAACACAATCTCCTCATCAGTCCTAACCCCATCACCAGCGTCAGCCTGAGTCCAAACCTCAAGTGCACTCAGCAATGCGTTCCTCCTCAGCCTTTCAACCGGCCAGACAACGGTCATGAACTAGGCCCGATACTCAGGGGAAGTCTGAATATCACTAGGATTAGGTAAAGGCCTAACCATCTGATGGTCTCTAACCCAAGCTCTAAGGACGGCCCGGATAACCCCTAGAGTGATAGCTGAATCAGATAAAGAGTCATCCATGATCGGAACAGTCTGATCTATCCCCATCTGCCTCAAAACGCGCAAAGCACAGTACCAGGTACAATGTGTAAGGCCTAAAAGGTAAACCTGAGTATGACGAAAGCTAACCTGGATAAAGCGAGTGATGTCATACCAGAACACGAACCACAACACCTCACTTGGACCCAATTCAATCAGCCATGAGGTCCATGCATCAACGGATGGGTAGGTGATCAAGATCCTTCGCATACGGTACTAGGCGGGATTATAAGGCAATAAAGTAGGGGCAGCAACCACTTGGAGGTGGTCCTTTAACCAAATCTGAGAAATGGATCCTTTCTATTACAAAGGAATAGGCTAAAAAAAAAAAAAAAAAAAAGATAATAAGAAAAGTACCTGGAGAATAATAGGAGAGACCGTCCAATCCTCGAAGCCTAAAGCAGCTCTGTCAAGGCTCCTGATAGTTTTCGCCAGCACAATGCCACCTATGCAACCCATATCCTCCATCTGCCGAACCATGGGACAAAGTCGCAAATCCCCGAAACCTGGATCCTTGTTGAACAAGAAACCAGCCAATAAGCAAAAAACCAAGGCCCGCATTCTCAGCCTCATCCGGTCCGGGTTGTCTGAACAGACCTCTGAAAACTCATCAATCAGAGGCAGCAGAATTGCTTTCTGATCACCAACAATCATAGCCCTAGCTTGAGGTCGGCTGAACTGAAACAGGTTTTCAAACGACCGAACATACCCAATCTTGACCTCGTGCCTGACCAATGGAGCATTGGGGTCGCACCCTATGATAGCACAGAATTCCTCAAAAAGAGGACACATTTCCTCCATCATGGCTCCGAACCGGAACACATGGGCCTCAGGGTCCCAAAGTCTGATGCAGGCCCATAAAAAATTCCAGTCGATTACTACCCCCCTGAGGGTAACAATAGGAGAGAGACCGTACCTCCCCAAATTGATCTTTTCAACTTTGGAGAGACTCCTAATCCAGTTGTGCATACTGTGATTGAAAGAAGGATTTATTCTTTGAAAAAAAAGAGAACAAGCAAAAAAAACAACAACAAGAACAAAAGGAGAAGAGAGAAAAGAAGGAATGAGTGAAGAAAAGAACCAACAAAACAAGTTTTATATAAAAAAAAATGCGCCGAACGAAGGCGGCAGCAGCCGCCAAACGAAAGCGGCAGCGGCCGCCGAATTGGCACCGAATAATGGCAGCAGCAGCCGCCGAATTATCGCCGAATGATGGCGACAGCGGCCCCCACACCAAAAAAAAAAAAGAGGGGGTAAATAAAGTACGTCCAAAATGGTGAAACCCCATTTTCATTTTAAGCATGCATACATATTTTTAGTACTAACTGATTACAGGTACAAATGACATTCAGTACAGAAATACAGTCAGAATTCGGCACAGAAGTACAGTAAAAGTTCAGTACAAAAGAAAATAAAAATCCGGCAACCATGGCTTCAGCGACGGAGCCTCCTCCCCCTCTGATCATCAAAGGCTATCTGAGTCCAGGCCGTAGTCAGATCCTGCTGCATCCCAAGAATCAGCTCCATCATCTGATTGACCAGCCCGACAGGAACCTGGAAATCATACAGAGGAAAATATGAGTCAATATCAAATCTCTTATGAATCACTTTTGTGAGAGATGTATCAGGTTTTACCTCGGTGATGTCCTCAGAAGGAAGAGCCGAGCGATCCACAATCTCCAGGGAGACTTCTCGAAAAGACGGAGGGCTGTCAGGAACATAGTAAGGAATACTGTAGGGCAGACGTAGATTGGCCAGATCTGAGTGAAGTGGCCCGGTAGCCTCCAAAATAGCCCGGGGAGCCCTAGAAGGACCGGTCGATCGGCTAGGACCGGCCGATCAGCTAGGCCCGGCCTGCGATGGACCCTCAACCGGGGTGGAAAAAGTGGGATCGATCATGGGCCTCCTCCTTGGAGTCCTAGTCGAGGGACCCGAAGCCCGAGAGGAACGGGTGCCAAGTGGCTGAAAAGGTGCCAATCTCTGAAAACTATCAAGCCGGGATCCGATGGGTTGCATCAGGAAAATTTTACAGAACTCGTCATAATCTCCCTCCAGGATGAACTCCACATGCGGAACACCTTCAGTATGGGCGTCGGTCAGCGTCATATGCTTGCCCGCTCGCATGTCTTCAGGGGGGAATAAGGAATAGAGCGGCAGCCTCTTATTTGAATGTTTACTCTCTCACCTAAGTAATATCGCCTCAGGACGGGGTGCGACAGGACCACCCTCCGCCGAGACAAGGCATCCGACCTCTGGAATTGGGGATTGACTTGAATCCAGTTCTGCAGGCGGGAAATCATTGCCCCTATCTCCACCTATGAAAAATGCAATTATGTTAATAAATCCTCTTTATTCAACATATTTGAGAATTACTAAGTGCATACCTGCTCCAGTTTACAAGTATCAAAAAAGGCTCTCAAATCCTTTAGCGATTTCTTGTGTTGAACAGTATGAAGGTTTGATCGGTACCATCTCCAATCCAAAGGTACCAGTCCCAATCCGAGATCAGCATGAACTTGCTCTGGGCGAGTGAAAGGAAAATACTCATATGCCCAAGTCTGCAAAAGGGAAAAAACGAAAGTCAAGAAAAAAAAAAAAAAAGAAGAAGGAAGAACGTCCTTTACATTACCTCCCAGAAGTAGTAAGTCCCACTGAGTTTACAATGGCCCCGACTCAGATCACACATGTCATCATACATGCGGCTCAGAATAGCGCCGGCCCAGTCGTACTCCTTAAGATGAGCTAGATTTTCTAAACTCTTCAAGATAGAAGGGTTAAAACTCTCCTTCCTGTTGGACCAGAAGGTCGAAGCAAACAGTAGCAACAAGGTGAACCTAGCTGCCTGAGTAGCCGTCAGCTCTCCCCGCCTGTATTTAGCGTAAGTGTTGGGGGCCTGAAGGTATAGCCAGCGTCTAGAGACGCTCAAAGGCGGAGTAGCGGAGTTTGGCCCGACGATCCGAGGTAAGTCTATCCTGATCAGCTCCACCATATGGTCGGGGGAAATATCTGTCCTCCAGTCGTCATATAATTCGATCGGTCGAGTGCCAAACGGGATTCCGGAAATCACTGAAAAGTCTACAGGGGTCATTGTCAACTCGCCCCAAGAAAAATGGAAAGTATTAGTGGTGTCCCACCATCTCTCGGCCAAAGCACACAGTAACTCCTTGTGACTGATCCGGCCTATGTCGTGGTGCCTCAGGTAACCTAAATGGGACGGACTGATAATCGCCCCAATCGGATGTTCAGGATCAAATATCTCAAGCGGGATTTCAGACATGGAGGTCTCACCCACATCCACTTTGACATAAGGGTCCTGAAACGGTAAAGCAATCTAAGAGTTATTCCTCGGTTCCTTACTAAGGATAATATCTTAGTTTCACTCTAGCATGCATACTAATAAAAAGCAGTGTGCCAAAAAAATCAATCATCACAGTCCGGCCACAAAGGCCCATAAAATCACAAGCCGGCCACGGAGGCCCAAAAATCACAATTCCGCCACAGAGGCCCATAAATTCGCAATCCGGCCACGGAGGTCCAAAAATTCACAATTGGGCCAAGGAGGTCCGAAAACTGATAATTCGGCCACGAAGACCTAAATATTCCTAGTGCGATCTAAGGCTCAAAAAATAAAAAAATAAAATAAAAAATTAAAAAAAATAATAAAATAATAATAATAAAGAAATAAAATAAAAAAAATAATAAAATAAATAAATATAATAATAATACAAATTGCAAACAAAGGGGAGCAAAAAGGGGCTTACCTGGGCAAAGATGCCAGTTACGGAGGCGTGAGTATCAGCATCCACTGTAAGATTTACTTCTTCAAGGGAAATTCCTAGAGAACCCAGAAAATCCTCACCGTTGAGATCCGAGGAAGCCATGGAGAGAGGAAGCTTGAAGCCTTGAAGATTGAGAGAATTTGAAGAGAGCTTTGCAACTTGAAAAGTTTAGAATGAATGAAAATGAAAACTTCAAGCTATTTATAAGCAAATGGCTAAAGCACGGGTCTTTTAGACGCGTCCGATTTTCGCCTTCAAAATTTGTGTTTCAGCTAACCACCGACTCCCATAAATCATTTTTATGGTCGCCGGTGGGGGGCAACTGTGAATACTCAAATTTTGAGCTCGAAAAGCCTATTTTTCTGGACTATGGACAGTCCGACCGGACCAAAGGCTATTTTGGAAAATCACCGAAAGTATGCCAATATGGTACTTAAAACGTCCGGAATGTCGCAACGATCACGAAACAGGTCCCGGAATATTTTTCGGAGACTCGAAACTCCCGAAAACTCCTCCGGAGTGAAAGGCCAAAGTAACCGCAGCCGAGCACGGCGGCTCCGGCGGGACCAGTCACCAGTCCCCGGCGGCACCTACCGCCGGCCCGGCGGAACCTGCCGCCCTGGACCCATCTTTGGCCTATAAATAGGCCATTTTCAGCTTCATTTTGTGACCCCTGTCTGTGTTGACGGACGATCTTCTTCCCTCCCACGCTCCTTGCGATTTCTTTATCGCTTTTTTTTGCATTTAATTTAATTTTTATTGCATTTTTATTGTGATATTTGGCCACTAAAATTAAACAAATTAAAATCAATTAATATTTCCTAAACGAGGAGCTTAACCTGGAACTAAGAAGCGGTCGCCGATTAAATCAGGTAATACTGGAACTCTGTCAATTTGATTTCAGCACTTCATGCATATTTCTCTTCTACTCTTAATAACTCTATAATTACATAAATGCATTCACATCATCATTTAGACAAATAAACTGTCTTAAATAAACACGATTAAGCTTAAATGTCTGGTTAATTAATAAATGTGACGTTAAAGCTCAAATCCGACAATATTGGCTAAAATGCCTAGTTAATCAATAACTACGGTGTAATTGCCTTTATTTCGAACACTTCGCTTAAAGGTCCAATTAATCAATAATTGTGGCTAACGGCCTCGTTCAATCACATTTTTTGGCAACAAAATTGCCTACATTCAATCAATCAATTTCGGCAACTAATTGCCTACGATCTAATCATTTTTCTCAACAAATAAATTGCTTATAAATAAGATTAACCGTTTTTAGCGACAAATCGCTTAAAATCGAACAATCTTTCGATAAAAAGCCTTAAAATCAATTTTGGCGACAAATCGCTTAAATGAATTAATTTCGGCAAAATGCCTTAAAATCAACCAGTTTCGGCTCAAAGCCTTAAAATCGACCCTTTTTGGCAAAATGCCTTAAAATCGACCAATTTTGGCTAAAAGCCTTAAAATCAATCATTTTTGGCGACAATCGCCCAATCACCTTATTTTGGCAAACAAATTGCCTAAATCAACACATTTTGGCTAAAAGCCTTAAAATCAATCATTTTGGCGACAAATCGCCCAACAAAACATCTTTCGGCAGTAATAAGCCCGAACATCAATTTTGGCAATAATAAGCCCAAATATCAACTTTGGCGACAAATTGCCCGACAACCATTTTTGGCACAAATGCCTTAAAACCAACATTTTGGCGATGAACGCCTAATCGAATCAATCGATCTTTTGGCACAATGTCTAAACAAAATACACGAAGCATACACACACTCATGCATTAAGCATACACCTTTAAAGCCCTTCAAAGAAGGCCTATCGAACTACGTTGACTTTGATCTTCCATTCAAACAGAAGTACGTAGGCACGTTCGGGATTTCACCCCGGGCGGCAAGTCGAAATCACTTAGACATTTCATTAATCCATCATTCACCTTGCAAAGCACTCATTCATCGGTTAGTTTATCAGCATGACATAGTCTCGGGATCCACCTCGGGTTTGCAGACTGTGCCTTAAACATTGGGATAATTAATCTAGTAACTAGGTTAATTAAAATCGGAGTCACTTAGGGTTTTTTCCTAGTTTACCCTAAAATAATTAAACAAGGTGGCGACTCACACACTCACGTGCATTTCTTCCTGTAATCATATGCATCATATGCTTGATATTTGGGGGAGGGGTTCACAACACCACTTCCTTGTGGGTTTTGAGAGTAGTGATAGATCTTTCCAGGAGTTCTAGTTTCTCTCTCATTCTCTGGGCTTCCAGCTCAGAAGCAGTTTTGGAGGGCACATCATCCAGGTTTAGGGTAGGGTTTGTTGGTTCAGCAGCAGGACCCTGATTGGAGGCAGCAGGTCCACTTCCCCTGGCCGAAGCCCCATTTCCAATACCATTGCCTAGCTCAGCTATCAGGGCAGTTCTTTGGGCAGCCAATGCCTCATTCATTCTGGCCTCCAGTTGTTCGATGAGGGTTTGGATGTCGGTGAGTGATGCCATTGACGCAGGTAAGGTTGTAGGAGTTGCAGGTGAAGCTGGTGTAGCTGGTGAAGCTGGTGAGGTCGGTGACAGCACTGTAGGTGTGGCTGGCACTGATGCTGGCACTTGAACAGGGGGTACTTGTAAGGATAAGGGTAGTTGGATTAGGTACAGCGGTCGGTGTATCAGGGTAACTGATGTGAGGTAGATCGACTCTTTTTCCAACTGTGCATGACTAATAAAAGGGTCTTTTGTGTTCCTCTTAATGTGATGATATGTCATGAATGCGCACAACATCACGTCATAATCTGTTCATGATATGATTCAAATCATTGGGTGCATACAGTCCTAAGGGATAGGTTCTATAGGCTATGACGCAAATAGAGAATAGGCTTATAAAGGGACCCTTGAACCTAGGGCATGGATATACCTAACCACATGTGAAATAAAGAGTTTCGCGTGGGTCCAACAGTACGCATGCCCATAGGCCATCCCCAAAAAGATTAGGGATGGTTTGCGGTAACAGGGAGGACGCTTTGGCTGTCCATCGACATAATCAAAGAGACCGGCCGATCAGCGCTACTTGCTATCCAGACTCAGAAGTTTGAATAGAGAGAGAAGAAATTCATTTGAAATTCATTTTTTATGCAATGGAGAAAAGGATTCTCAATCGTGCAAATAAATCAATAATTTAAATGATTTAATTAAATTGTACAATTAAGTCCAAATTCTCCTTATCCATATTCTTAAAGGAAGAATACTTGATTCAATGTTAAGGTACCCTGCAAAACAATGCATAGTAAAATAAAACCCTAAAGAAGGGCTGGTTAGTTTACATAGTAATTGTAGTCCACTTTTATGCAAAAAGATTACATAAGTATATCCCCAGCAGAGTCGCCAAACTGTGGACCCCTCCCCAAACATCATAGCATATGAATGCATGTGACTAAGGGTAGAAATGCACGTGAATGTATGAGTCGCCACCTTGTTTAATTATTTTAGGGTAAATTAGGAAAAAACCCTAAGTGACTCCGATTTTAATTAACCTAAATGCTAGATTAACTAACCCAATGTTAAGGCATGGTCTACGAACCCGAGGTGGATCCCGAGACTATGTCATGCTGATGAACTAACCAAACAATGAATGCTTTGCAAGGAATATGAAGCAATTGAAAATGTTTATGTGATTTCGACTTGCCGCTCGGGGTTAAATCCCAAACGTGCCTACGTACTTCCGTTTGAATGGGAGATCAAAGTCCACGTAGTTCGATAGGCCTCTTTTAGAGGGCTTTGAATGGGGATGCTTTATGCATGAGTGTGTGTATGCTTTGTGCATTTTGTTTAGGCATTTTGCCTGAAAATTGATTGATTTTTAGGCATTTGACGCCAAAAATGTTGATTTTAAGGCTCTTAGCCAAAAAGATTGATTTAGGCAATTGTTGCCTAAAATTGATGTGATTTAGGCGATTGTCGCCAAAATGCTTGATTTTAAGGCTTTTAGCTGAAATAAATCGATTTAGGCAATTTATTGCTAAAAAGTTGGTGATTGGGCGATTGTCGCCAAAATTGATTGACTTAAGGCAATTTATTTGCCAAAAGCAATTATTTGAAGGCTTTTAGCCAAAAATTGTGATTTAAGCGATTTGTCGCTAAAAAAAGATTAATCTCACTTATAGGCAATTTGTTTGCCAAAAGTGGTTACTTGAATTGCAATGTAGGCAATGTATTGCCAAGACAAAAAAACGTGTTAAAGCTTTTTAGTCTCAATTATTGATTAATTGGACTTAAGCAGGACTGTTCAAAATAAAGGCAATTATACCATAGCCATTTAATTAACTAGGTATTTTAAGCCAATATTGTCGGATTTAGGCTTTAATACCACGATTATTAATTAACTGGGCATTTAGCTTAAATTTATTTAATTGAGGCAGTTTACTTGCCTAATGATGACATGGATGCATTTATGCAGTTGTAGAGTTATTAGGAGTAGAAGAGAAGCATGCATGAAGTGCTAAAATTAAATAAGCAGAGTTTAGTTCATGTACCTGATTTAATCGTCGACCGCTTCTTAACTCCAGGTTAAGCTCCTCGTTAAGGGAATATTAATTAATTTGATTTTAATGACCACTTAACAAAGGAAGAAAGCAATTAAAGCTAAACTAAAATGCAGAAAAGCAGTAAAGAATCGCAAAGAGCGTAGGGGAGAAGGAGCGTCCGTCAACACAGACTGAGTGAGTTGAAAGGTCACACCGGGCCTGTATTTATAGGCGAAATGGACTGTTTTGGCGACCTGGGCCGCCGGGTTGGGCGGCCAAGCCACCGAGGCCGGTGGTTCTGCTATTTTTTGTTTTGGGGGTTTTTCCGGAAGTTTCGGACCTCCAAAAAATATTCCGGGACCAGTTTCGTGATCCTCGTAATTTTTCGGACGTTTCAAGTACCATATTGGCATACTTTCGGTGAACTTTCCGAATGGCCTCCGGCCGGACTGTTTGCAGTTCGAGAAAACTGGCTCTTTGAGCCTCAAAATTTGGGTATTCACAATTTCATGTTGTATAGATGAGATTGAATGTATGTTTGACATGTTTTCTAAAAATGTATAAAAGGTTTTACATCTCAGTTTTTAGTTAATTGCATTATTAAATTATTGTGAATTAATGGACAACTAGGAGGCCAGCTTAGCCGGGCGAAATGGATGCCTAACACTTTTCCATTTTGTACCTAACTCCTGAACCCTATCTCTGGTTTAAAACCGGATTAGTCGATTTTAAAGAATCTACTAATTCGAGAATTTTCTCTAATAAGGGTGGCGACTCCAAAATAAAACTCTTACCATTTTATTAACTAAAATAAATCAAGCCCGTTCGATTCGATTCTTTCCAAATACTTTGGGAAAAATCTGACATCCTCAGCCTAGCGACTCCATTGGGGACCAAACCAAGAATCTCTTATTTATGGTTTTGGGTTCGAATAAGAGAGTTGACTCAAAAAGTTGTCCAATTATTCACAATCTTTCATAATGCTATTAACTTTAAATTGAGTTTACTTTTGTCCTTATAAATGTCATTCATGCACTTATCTCTTCTTTATCTCCTGTCTAACCTAAACCATACGGTGATATTGGGGGTCGTGGTCCTTAGACTCTACTTGACTATTTGGATCCACCACTAATATACACCACCCATAAGTAAAGTACCATGTGGTATATCAAAAGAATTGGCATAGTCCGTTATTACCATTATGCTTAGACCCAAAGCAAATGGGAGGAAACAACCAATTCTTGCTTATGGAACCCAAGACTTAATAAGCCCGACCTAAGCTCATATAATTGACCCTAGTTCCTTTGGTTAGGGTTACCTTAATAAACTTTATGATTGTAGCATTCATATTAATGCAAGAGATGACGATCCGAAAATCCATGATGGTTTGCCGGCCTAACCTATATGTCCTAGGGTTAGAAAAGACTTTACCTCGAATCGTGTGTGAGAGATATAAGGGTGGAGATCATGCATTTCCTAACTCCCTTCCCCTTTGTTTGCATATAATTGCCATGATTATGTTGTGTACCATTCATGCATCATTTAACTTGTTTTTTTGTAGCCATATAAGATATATTCTATAATGGCTCAATCTCGACGTTCAAACCACCAAAGGGCGAAGGACTTGAGAGAAGTGCTCGAAGCAAAACGAGCCAAACATGCTCTTTCAAATGGTGACTATAAGGCCGAAGCTCAATCACCTAAGAGGGAAGCTCCTTCAATTTCAACTCTAACAAAGGAGGACTTATTAGAAGGGGCTCATCAACTCTTGCTTGAAATAAAGTAAGCGCTACTTGAAGCCACAACCCTCTTCCAAGTTATGGAGGCGCGATTTACTCTCATGGGCAATATCGCCAACGGTCTTGTGGAAATTGGTCACTTCACTCTAGAGGATGCAAAGCCATATCAGACTTCTTAGGCTTTAGGTCTCAAATTGTAAATACCTAGTTAGGGCCTCAAAAAGAACAATTAATGTAAAAATTAAACTTTTGGGAAGGAATGAAATGAATCTATTTTAAGCCAAATATTGTTAATGTTGCAACAAAAAAAAAAAAAGGAAAGAAAAGTCAAAGAAAAACTCTCAAATGTACATAAACAAAGAACCTTGCTCAAGTAACATTCCACTTGAGGCAAAAATAAAGGGATACAAAAAAGAATAATAAAAAATAAAAGGCCATTATAAATATTTGGCTATAAGATAGGGCACGTTTTGCCTTTAATACTTCTTGAGAGCCCTTCTTTAATTCTTTGGTTTCGAGCAATCGTGATAGAGCCATAATGACGTATGACTGCATTTTTGTATGACATGACATATTCATGCATACATGCATCATGTCGTGTTTTCTAACCTTCATTTTGTGCAGTCGAGATAGTACTGTCGAGAGAAAAAGCATAAAAAACAGTCGGTTGGTTAACAGTAGATAGCCAGTTGATTACAGTTGAAGAGCCTTCAACCCCCTCTGATCTATCAAGTTTAGTTTCCTATAATCCGTTAGGCTCTCGCTTCGAGATTGAGTACTCTCCAGTTCAAATAGATTCCCCAGTTCTAGCTCCCATTTCTACTGATAAAATGGTTGAACCAAGCATTCCCGTTTCTAAAATCTAGAAGATGATTGAGAGAATAATGGCATCTAGCCTTGAGAAGCTCATGGGGTCTGATAAGGGGAAAGAAAAAGTGGTGACAAAGATGATGAACAGGCTAAAGGAAAGTCTGAGAAAAAGGAGCATATAGATGACACTTAGCAAGATGATTTTTTCAAGAAAATGTCTGTCAAGAAGGTTGAGTGTGAGCCGGTCGTCTCAAAAAAGTTCAAGAAGCTTGATAAGAAGGTTGAGAAACTGCATGTGTTTATGAAGTCCCAAGGGATGGACCAATATGTCGACATGGACGACGATGAGGATGAGGAGTTAGAGCTAAGGCAAGCTACCCCAATGACCTATAAGATGCCAAAAGTGACGAAGTATGATGGCAACGATGATCCAAAGGTGCACCTCATGTAGTAAAAGTCTATCATGGAGTTGGCAGGTCTGCTGTCAAGGGAAATTTTGAATATGTTCTCGATGTCCTTAACAAGGTCTGCCCAAACTTGGTATTACAATCTCCAAATGAGCGTCGATTCGCGAGATTTAGAAGCAACTGCGCAAAAAAATGACGAGACATTCACTAATTATATGGCTGGATAGAGAACCAAGGTCACGCAACTTAGGAACCGTTTGGATACCAAGGAGCAAATCAAGATATTCATTAAGGGGACTCTGCCGACCTTCCGCGAAAAGTTGTATTACATGCCGTTAATTAAATTTCTCAAGTTTATGAGGTGGAGATCGCCATCGACGATAAGATCTAAGAAGATAAGAAGTATAGGAACCGGGCCGAAAGCTTTAACAAGTCCGAGCTCCAAGGGTCAAGTCAATCAAGTAAGACTCCAAGCACTAACAAGAACACAACAACAACCGTTCTGGATTTGAGAGCTACTAATGCACCACCAAGAAGATTTTCTGACTTTGGCACTCCTCTCTCTAGGGTATTTGAGAAAGTAAAATCTGCGGGTCTATATGACCGCTTGCACCGAGACCTCCTCCAGCCATTTTGCCAAAGGACTACGATCAGAGTGCTAATTGCCAATTACATTAGGGTAAGGGCCATACGACTGATAATTACTTGAGATTGAGACATGAAATCTAAGATATGATCGACAATGGCAAAGTGACAGATCTAGAAAAATCAAGGCACGAGGAGTAATCCACTTTCGAACTTTAGAAGCGTGCTGCCTCCTAAGAACTTATATATGGTTTAGTCTGGAAAGAATCCCGAGGAGGTGTTGGCCGAGTTTGAGGAAGAGGAGGAAAAAGAGAGAGAGTTGCTGCTAGAGCATATTTATGTAATGGTGCTTAATGTTTGGAATAGCAATGAGGAATGGTTGGAGCAAA
Organism: Jatropha curcas; assembly: GCF_041381405.1. Lineage (NCBI taxonomy): Eukaryota > Viridiplantae > Streptophyta > Magnoliopsida > Malpighiales > Euphorbiaceae > Jatropha > Jatropha curcas. The sequence continues at coordinate 19,575,701 of NC_143158.1, read as the reverse complement.
GTGAACAGGTTTGGGTTGGTAGTGATGATGAGGTAGAGGTAAATCCCATTATTCTAGACGTATGAAGTAGCGAGGATGAAAAGGAAGCGAGAGCGGTGAATCATATGACCCGGAGAGATCGAATTTATCAGCCGAATGTAATCAAGCCGAGGGGAGAAAATGAGAAAGCAATCTCATCAGATATGCCAAAGAAGGAAGTAAAAGATGGTGCACTAATGAGACAATTGAAAAGAACCCATGCGAACATAATCATGTAGGATCTGTTGGTATCATCAAAACAACAACGAGAGGCTTTGCTAAAAGTATGGTGGAGATTCTGGTTTCATCATCCCTTTCTCTTGTTGATTTTGTGGGGATAGTGCACAATGATCCCCTCATTATCACTTTTTCTGAAGATGAACTTCCTCCCGAAGGAAGGAATCACACCAAGGCACTGTTTATAAAAGTCAAGGTTAGAGGGAGAGTGACCGGGAATCAAATGATAAATGATGGATCTGCCCTGAATGTGTTTCCGTTAAAGTTGCTTTCCAAGTTCATGTTAGAGTTGTCTGATCTAGAACCTTCAGATGTTGTGATTAGAGCATATGATGACTCTAAGAGACAAGTAGAGGGCATTTTCAAAACTGTGATAAAGGTAAGGCCAATTGAATAGGAGACCTGACAGCGGTTTTCGCAAGTGTACGAAATCGCAACAAGTAATATAGAGTAAGAAAATTTCGTATCCACAGGGATTGTTTATCAATTACCAAAATTATGTTAACCTATTATTATTTAGACGATGATAAAAGGAATTCGCTGTAAAGTAAATAAAATTCAAAGTAAAAGAGATCAAACACAAAATTTAGGTGAAAAGAAATCAGGGGATTAAGCTACTAGGGAATTTGATTTCATTTAATTCTATCCAGCTTATTCTATTAGTTCATTAATCAAGTTTAATTGTTCAAGTAGGAGAAAACAACCCTACGGTTACTAACAAGCTCTCCCGATTTATTGTTAGCTATTCTAATCCAATTTAATCACCTATCTTAATAGTGAAATTAAACATGAATCAGATCATTAGGTTTTATGGTTGTTTTATGAATTCACAACTTAATACTTTATTAACTTATGAAAGCCCCCCTTGAGTCAAACCATATAGTTTCCACATCAAGTTATTATTCTCAAGTAAATTATTACCTTGTTCATATCAATAACCCTTCTCCCGAATGTGATTATTGAAATAATTCAATCCAGGGGAATTTTTCTGCCTGGAAGCCTTAAGCACAATAATAAGTTATAACAAGAACAAAGAAAAATAAATCTAATATTATAAGCTGGAATCGAATTAAATTACATCAAATCCCTAGTATAAAAGTTTAGCTAGACATAGTAATTAAATTAAGCTCAATCATACTTGAATCATTCATTATATTTAAAGACAATAATAAAGAAAGAAACAAGATGAAGAGTTTAGAATAAAAACTGTATCACAACTATGTTGATGGCTTCCTTGAATCTTAGCACAATTATTTGAAGCTTGAAATCTTTGAGAAGAAGAGAATTATGTAAAGTGTTGCACAAAAAACGAGATCCCCTACTATGAGAAGTTCCTCCCTTTATATAGAGATCCTGAAGGCAAGTCTGACTCCTTTTAGGAAAATAGAATCCTTATTTAGCACAAAATCCTTTATAGGAGATCATAACTGTTTAGGCTCTTGATTTCTTCTTGATTAGGACTCCTTTTTCTTCAAGAATAGGTTCAGGTCTTGTTTAGTGTGTTTAGGAAACTCCCTGAAGTCGGCCCATGTGAGAAAGGCTTGATTTGCGTGTTAAATTCACGCTGGTTCCGCCTGGGCAGCACGGGCATGCTTCATGGCACGAGCTGGGCGTGCTGTAGTCTGGAGGTCTGGCTAGTGAAGCACGGGGCGTGCTAGGTAGCACGGGCTAGTGAAGTACTGAGGCACGGGCGTGCTACAGAGCACAGGCAGGGCGTGCTCTTCTCTGGAAGTCTGTCTAGAGTTGCCATGGGCGTGCTATGCTTGACACGCCCTGGTCCCATTGTAGTGTGAATACTCAAATTTTGAGGCTCAAAGAGCCATTTTTCCGGATTGCAAACAGTCCGGTCGGACCGGAGGTCATTCAAAAGTTCACCGGAAGTGTGCCAATATGGTACTTGAAATGTCTGAAAAATTACGAGGATCACGGAACTGGTCTCAGAATATTTTTTGGAGGTCCGGAACTCCCGAAAAAGCCTCCGGAACGAAAAAAGAAAAAGGGGAAAAGGCACAGTGCCCGCCCGCGGGGGTGGGCATGCCCGCCCAGGCCAGGCGAGCACGCCCGCCCAGCTAGGGCGGGCATGCTCGCCCAGCATGAGCTGGCACACCCGCCCAAGCCAGGCGGGCATGCCCGCCCAGCTAGGGCGAGCACGCCTGCCCAGCATGGGCGGACACGCCCGCCCAGCATGGGCGGGCACACCCGCCCAAGCCAGGCGGCATGCCCGCCCAGCTTGGGCGGACGTGCCCGCCCAGACCAGGCGGGCATGCCCGCCCTCGAAGGCGGGCAGGGGCGCCCGGGATCACGTTTTTTCCTATAAAAAACGGCTCTGGGGCTCCGTTTTGAGACACTCAGTCTCTGTTGACGGACGCTCCTTCTCCCTACGCTCTTTGCGATTCTTTACTGCTTTCTTGCATTTTTTAATTTTAGTTTTATTTTATTGTTATGATACTTGGTCACTTAAAATTAAATCAAAATTAATTCCCTTAACGAGGAGCTTAACCTGGAGTTAAGAAGCGGTCGACGATTAAATCAGGTACATGAACTGAACTCTGCCTATTTAATTCTAGCACTTCATGCATGCTTCTTTTCTACTCCTAATAATTCTACAACTGCATAAATGCATCCATGCCATCATTAGGCAAAGAAATTGCCTCAATTAAATGAATTTAGGCTAAATGCCCGATTAATTAATAATCGCGGTATTAAGGCCTAAATCCGACAATATTGGCTCAAAACACCTAGTTAATTAGTAGCTATGGTGTAATCGCCTTTATTTCAAACAAATCCTGCTTAAGTCCAATTAATTAATAATTGTGGCTAAAAGCCCTTAATTGATCACGTTTTGGCAACAAGTTGCCTACAATTAAATCGATCTTTTGGCAAAATGCCTTAAAATTAATCAACTTATTTTGGCAAAAAGCCTTAAATCAATCATTTTGGCAATTAAATTGCCTAAATCAATATTTTGGCTTTAAAGCTTTCAAATAATCACTTTTGGCGACAATCGCCTAAATCAACATTTTTTGGCAACAATTGCCTAAATCAATCTTTTTGGCTAAAAGCCTTAAAATCAACACTTTTGGCAACAAATGCCTAATCAAATCAATCAATTCTTTGGCAAAATGCCTAAACAACATGCACAAAGCATACACACACTCGTGCATAAAGCATCCTCATTCAAAGCCCTCTAAAAAAGGCCTATCGAACTACGTTGACTTTGATCTTCCATTCAAACGGAAGTACGTAGGCACGTTAGGGATTTAACCCCGAGCGGCAAGTCAAAATCACATAAACATTTTTCATTGGTACCAATTACATCATCTTTCACCCTGCAAAGCATTCATCTTTGGTTAGTTCATCAGCATGACATAGTCTCGGGATCCACCTCGGGTTCGTAGACCATGCCTTAAACATTTGGGATAATTAATCTAGTAACTAGGTTAATTAAAATTGGAGTCACTTAGGGTTTTTTCCTAGTTTACCCTAAAACAATTAAACAAGGTGGCAACTCATACATTCACGTGCATTTCTGCCTCAGTCACATGCATTCATATGCCATGATATTCGGGGTAGGGGTTCACAGTTTGGCGACTCTGCTGGGGAATTTATGTAATCTTTTTGCATAATAGTGGACTACAATTGTTGAATAAACTAACCTGCCCTTCTTTAGGGCATTACTTTACTATGCTTTGTTTTGCAGGGTACCTTGACATAAATCGAGTGTTCTTTCTTTAAGAATACTCGATGAGAGGAAATTTGAACTTAAGTGACAAATTTGATTAAGACATTTAAATTTGTTGATCTATTTGCACGATTGAGAATCTTTTTCTCCATTGCATAAAAAAAATGAATTTCAAATGAATTTCTTCTCTCTCTGTTCAAACTTCTGAGTCTGGATAGCAAGTAGCGCTGATCGGCAGGTCTCTTTGATTATGTCGACGGACAGCCAAAGCGTCCTCCCTGTTACCGCAAACCTCCCCTAATCCTTTTGGGGGTGGCCCATGGGTATGCGTACCGCTGGACCCACGTGAAACTCTTTGTTTCACATGTGGTTAGGTATATTCATACTCAAGGTTCAAGGGTCCCTTATAAACCGATTCTCTATTTGAGTCATAGCCTATAGAACCTACCCTTTAGGACTGTATGCACCCAATGATCTGAATCATATTCATTAAATGGTTTATGGCGTGTTGTTATGCACATTCACGACATATCATAGGCATGGGATAAACACAAAGAGAGCAGAAAAACACCCTTTTACTTTCAGTCATGCACAGTTGGACAAAGAGTCAATCTACCTCATATCAGTTACCTGATACACCAACCACTGTACCTAATCCAGCTACCCTTATCCTTACAGGTGCCCACGATCCAAGTGCCCACATCAGTGCCAGCCACACCTACAGTACTATCACCAGATTCACCAGCTTCACCAGCTACACCAGCTTCACCCACAACTTCAACAACTTTACCTGCACCAATGGCATCGATTGCTAATATCCAAACCCTCATTGAACAACTCGAGGCCAGAATGGAGGCCAGAATGAATGAGGCATTGGCCGCCCAAAGGATTGCCCTGATAGCTGAATTGGGTAATGGTAATGGTAATGGAAATGGGGCTTCGGCCGGGGGAAGTGGACCTGCTACCTCCGATCAGGGTCCTGCTGCTGAGCCAACAAACCCTACCCTGAACCTGGGCGACATGCCCTCCAAAACTGCTTCCGAGCTAGAAGCTCAAAGGATGAGGGAAAAGTTGGAGCTGCTGGAAAGGTCTATCACTGCCCTGAAGACCCACAAGGAAGTAGTGGACATGGACTCTTTGTCTTTGTTCCCCGAAGCCAGGTTACCAACTAAATTCAAAATGCCCAACATGGACAAGTTTGATGGAACCACTTGTCCTAAAACACATTTGAAAATGTATGTGGGTGCCCTAAACCCATTCGGATTGAGTAGTGAGCTCCTTGCTCAGTTGTTCCAACAATCTCTTACCGGTGCTGCATTAAGATGGTTTGTTAGCCTTGATCGGTCTAAGATGAAGACCTGGGAGGATATCTGTAATGCATTCAATTCACAATACCACTACAATATGGAGGTGGATGTTACTCGAAGAGAGTTAGAGACCACCAAGCAGAAGAATAATGAGTCTTTCTCCTCGTTCCTTACGAGGTGGAGGGCCAAGGCTGCCCAAATGATTAATCGGCCTTCTGAGCAGGAGCAGGTCGATATAATAATAAAAAACCTGCAGCCTGTTTACCAACAACGGTTGCAAACCCAGTATCTACCAACGTTCCAGTCACTCATCGCCACTGCTACAAAGGTAGAAGATTTGATTCAAATGGGGCAACTGAAAGAAGACTCAGGAACCTCAAAGTACAAGAAACCTAGCCAAGCAAGCAAGGTCCATGAAGTGGCTAGCATCACCCCCATGAATCCTTTACGTGTGGGAAACATGAGGAATAATAATCAATCATCCAGAAGAACCTTTACTGATCTTGGGATGCCAATCCTTGTGGTATTTCGAGAGGCTGTCAAAGCTAATTACATAAAGCCTTTGGAAGCGAGGCCACCACCAAATCCATTACCAAGGAATTACAGGGCTGATGAATACTGTGAATATCATCAGTGCTGGACGCTCAAGAACCGCATCCAGGACCTAGTGGACAACGGTTCAATTATTCCCAGAAGTAAGCCAAACATTAGTACTAACCCCTTACCAAATCACGGGGTAAATGCTATTATGGCTGATCAGGAACTGATCGATCCTTTCGAACTGTTCCTAGAAATGAATAACATCTGTGTCTTGGATTTGAATGACCTAACCGGAGAACTTGATGCTATAACTAGGAGCGGGAGACAATATGAGCCGTTAGTTTTGGACAAAATTCAAAATAAACCCTACCAGAGGGCAGAGGAGCCAAAGGAGGACCCGGTGCTGTCACAATTAAAAAAGACACAAGCTAGGGTGTCAATCTGGGAACTTTTGGCATCATCCTTTCCTCATCGCCAAGCTCTTTGCAAGGCTTTGAGTCAACTTCAGACGCCTGTGGAAGTTAGCCCTGAAGTGCTAGTATCCACCCTCACCCAATCATCTAAAACACGAAGCATCGGTTTCTCTGATGACGATTTGCCCAAGGAGGGAGGCAGTCATAACAATGCTCTTTATGTCACTGTTCAGACTCGAGACAAAACCGTGCCCATGGTTCTCATTGATAATGGGTCGGCTCTGAACGTCTGCCCACTAAGGGTAGCCAGTTGCCTGGGGTTAGAAGAAACAGATTTCACCCCCTCTGATCAGATAGTAAAGGCCTATGACAGTACCCGAAGAGAAGTGTTGGGAGTTGCCACGCTAAAGTTAACTGTCGGGCCAGCAGTGATGGAAGTCCCATTCCAGGTAATTGATGTACCAACTAGCTTCAACCTGCTCCTGGGTCGGCCATGGATACATCATACTAAGGCGGTGCCCTCATCCCTACATCAAAAGGTCAAATTCCCCTATGAAGACAAAGTTATCACCATTCAAGGAGATGACTACAATCAGCTTAAAAAACCAAAGGGCCAACCTCTCTTTGAGGTCAACCCTGACGCCGCCAACCTACCCCTTTCGGGATTTCAGTATGATACTGTACAGTTCATGGAAGGGAAAACTGCAAACTCTCGAATTCTCTTTGATTTCGGGACGGTACAGATAAACTGTATAGTTCCTCTGATGCAGAAAATGTCCTATTTGCCAGGAATGATTATGGCGAGGTCTGGGAAAACATATCCTGCACTACAAGCTTGGGAATGCCCGGTGAATGAAGGGACTTATGGACTGGGTTATGAGCCCACTGACGAAGAGCGTGCTGAGAAAACCCGAAGAGGAAGGAATAAAAGTATATAGATGCGGCCTTACCTATTGACTCTGAACAGCTACTTCTGCAAACCTGGAGAAGCAGTTCCTTACTATGGCTTCCGGGAGCCCTTTTACTGCCCAACCGTTAAGAAGATGCTGCCTGGGATAGAAATATTCTCGGATGTTTGGGGCAACAAGCCCGAGGTAGTAACCGAGCTGGAGGTAGAAGACTTCATGCAGCCTAATCTCTTTGATGAGGTTGCAGTTATCACCGGAAGTGATGGGAATCAAGACTTGTGCAACCTAATCAAGCCGAGCGAAGGACCTCTTGACAATTGGTACGCCGAGAAGGAGCACACTGCTGACAAACCCCCTCCCGAGTCAAACCTAGTACCTCCCTCTGTAAACAAATCCTGTATTGAGTCTGAGTTTGACCCCGAGTCTAAAATCGAGTCAGAGTCTAGTTCTGAGTCGTCCCTGTCGGATCTAGAGGATCCAGATTTCAGATTTGATGTAATCTTTGAAGACGATTCCGTCATAATCAATAAAGGCTTGCAAATTCTTGATTACCCTGCGTGTCTATCTTTCCAAGCATTTCCAAGCAAAAGTAATAATCAAATAAATGAAATAAAAGATGAAAAAGAAAAAATAATGATTGGCAAAGAAGAAAATGAACATACATACATTGCATCTGATTGTATGAACAGGGAACAGGTCAGTGAATGTTTGAAGAAATTTGCCGATTGTTTCATGTGGAAGGCAAGTGACATCACGGGAATCGACCCAGCAATAGTGGTGCATAAGATTCCAGTATACCCTGAGGCTAAGCCAGTGAAACAGAAGCTTAGAAGGCTAAAGACAGAATGGTCCTTGAAAATCAAGGAGGAAGTTGCCAAGCAACTGGAGAACAAGTTTATAGAGCCCATTGCTTACCCGACATGGTTAGCAAACATTGTGCCGGTTCCTAAGAAGGATGGAAAAGTCAGAATGTGTGTGGATTATCGGGATTTGAATAAAGCATGTCCGAAGGACGACTTCCCCCTGCCGCACATTGACTTGTTGGTGGACCGAATGGCTGGACACGAGATGGTCTCCTTGACTGATCTCGCTGTCGGGTACAATCAAATAATGATGCATTTGCCAGACAAAGAGAAAACGGCATTCATCACAGAGTGGGGAACCTACTGCTATAGGGTCATGCCCTTCGGGCTCAAAAATGTCGGGGCAACCTATCAAAGAATGGCAACAACCATCTTTCACGACATGATTCACGGAGAGGTGGAAGTGTATGTGGATGATATGGTGGTTAAGTCGAAAACAATCGAAGAACATACGACCGCACTTGAGAAGTTCTTCTTTAGACTTCGAAAGTATAATTTGAAGCTCAACCCGGCAAAATGTCTGTTTGGAGCCACATCCGGAGTATTTCTGGGGCACATGGTTAGTCGGAAGGGCATAGAGATTGATCCTTCGAAAGCTAGAGCTATTCAGGAAATGCCAGCACCAAGGACCGAAAAAGAAGTTCGAGGTTTCCTAGGAAGGCTACAGTACATCAGCCGGTTCATCAATCAGTTGGCCGATACTTGTGGTCCGATTTTCAAACTACTTAGGAAAGGAGTAGCAGTCAAATGGAATGAGGATTGTCAGGCGGCTTTCGACCAAGTCAAGCAATACCTGCTATCCCCGCCTGTTTTACAACCACCAAGGCTAGGAAAGCCTTTGCTACTGTACCTGTCTGTGACAGAAGAAGCAATGGGTGCCATATTAGCTCAACAAGCAGAAGATACAAGGATAGAAAATGCCGTGTATTACCTTAGCAAGAGGATGCTGGAATATGAGTTGAAATACAACAAGATAGAGAAGTTGTGTCTGGCTCTAGTCTGGGCCTGTACCAAGCTGCAACACTACCTCTTGTCTTACACTACACACGTAATCTCTAAATCGAACCCCTTGAAATTCCTTATGGAAAGGCCGGTTCTTGACTGTAAGATGGCAAAGTGGGTGTCAGTGCTTGCGGCTTATGATCTAAAGTTTGTACAACGTAAAGCAGTAAAAGGCGGGGCCTTGGCTGACCTATTAGCAAAATTACCAGTCGAAGACCAAATGCCGAAGGTAGAGTTCCCCGACGAAGACCTGTTAAACTTGGAAAGTCAGGTCTGGGAGATGTACTTCGATGGAGCTTCGAACTACCATGGAAATGGGATTGGAGTTGTATTCAAAACTCCTTGTGGAGAATACATCCCAATTGCAGTTAAACTAGACTTCGACTGTACCAATAATGAGGCCGAATACGAAGCCTGCATCAAGGGGTTAGAAGCAGCCTTGGAAAAAGAGATAAAAGTCCTCAGGGTTTTCGGAGATTCCAACCTGATAGTCTCCCAGGCTCTAAGGAAGTGGAAAATCAAGGAAGAGCGTTTGGTTCCTTACCTACAACGCTTAGACGAATTGGCTCAACAATTTGAGGAATTATCTTTCCACTACCTGCCGCGAGCCAAAAATCAATTCGCTGATGCCCTGGCCACTTTGGCCTCCATGGTTAATGTGGAAAGAGACCAAGTTATTCGGCCCCTGACAATTAGGCTTCAGAAACAGCCAGCACACATCATGCATTTGGTAGATGACAAGCCTTGGTTTTGGGATATACAAAATTACCTTCAGAACGAAGCCTACCCGGAGGGATCCACCAAAACTGATCAACGGATATTAAGACAGTTAGCGTCTGGATACTTCCTTACTGGGGGAATTTTGTATAAAAGAAGTTGGAACGGCTTGCACCTAAGGTGCGTTGGTGAAGAGGAGGCTCAAACCATTATGGATTCCGTGCATAATGGGGAATCTGGGTCACACATGCATAGTATAGCCTTGGCTCGGAAAATCATGAACCTAGGTTATTACTGGTCAACTATGAATGCGGATTGTGTGAGGCACGCGCGGAAGTGCCATGAGTGCCAAATTTTCGCTAAGCTGCAAAAATGGCCTCCGGTCAATTTAAATCCAATTGCTTCACCGTGGCCTTTTGCAACTTGGGGCATAGATGTAATTGGAAAAATCCACCCGAAAGCCTCTAATGGCCATCAGTTTATCCTGGTCGCTGTAGATTATTTCACCAAATGGATTGAGGCAGCTTCCTTTTCAGTTTTGAACGCCAAAAAGGCAGCGCAGTTTGTACGTGCCAACATCCTTTGTCGGTACGGAACACCATTCGAGATCATTACTGATAACGGGTCTCATTTTCAAGGCGAATTCGCTGACCTCTTAAAGCAAAAGAAGATTCAACATCATAAGTCCTCACCCTATCGCCCACAAAAAAATGGGGCCGTTGAAGCTGCGAACAAGGCTATAAAAGTCATTTTGCAAAAGACAGTTCAGAAACATAGGGCATGGCATGAACAATTACCAAATGTTTTGTGGGGATACAGGACTTCTATCAGAACGCCTACTGGGGCGACTCCGTATTCTTTGGTATATGGTATGGAAGCAGTACTGCCTATTGAGCTGGAAGTTCAGTCGGCAAGAATTATCCGGGAAAGCCAGATCAGCGAAGCAGATTGGGCTGAGAATTATCATTTACAACTCTTGGGAATGGATGAGAAGCGATTGCAAGCGATCCACCAAGCTCAAGTTTACCAAAGAAGAATGGCGCGGCATTTTAACAAGAAGGTTAAAGACCGGAAACTCGAAGAAGGTTGTTTGGTCCTGAAAGAAATTAGACAGCCAATCCTGGACCCACGTGGGAAGTTTCGTCCTCATTGGGCCGGACCCTACGTATTGAAGAAAATATTATCCGGCGGAGCCGTCATCTTGACTGATTTGGATGGTTTGGAATTCACAAATCCGTGTAATTTAGATCAGTTAAGAAGATATTTTGTGTAGTTGTAATCATTTGCATAATGTAGAAAGAGCTACATTAGACCTGATTCTCCTTGGAAATTATGTATCGGAGATATGTAGGCAGCCCTCTTTGGGCGCGGTCTAAGCATTAATAAAAAAACACATTTCATATTTCATTCTTCTTTGCCGAATAAAAAAAAAAAGAAAAGAAAGAACCGCTAAGTTGAAAACCCGAAAGGGCGGCTTAGGCAAAAGGGGGTAGCTCGCTAAGCTGAAAACCCGAAAGGGCGGCTTAGGCAAAAATTAGAGCCTGAATAAATAAAAGTTGGCAAATGCTTGGAAAGTTCAAATGCCTAATGACAAAGTCAAATAATCCAGAATCAAGCAAGAGAGTCCAAAATAACTAAAAGAAAGTGTAAAGCATACATCCAAAGATAAATCCAAAGTCCCAAACGAAAGGCAAAACAAGAAAAAGATCATAAAAGTTCATAAGAGTCTAGGTATCCCGCCGCCTCCGCGGAGCGGCATCCTCTGAGTCTTCTACTGAACTCTGCCCAGCCTTGCCTGTCCGAGGGGCCAGCACAATCTCCTCACCTGTCCCAAACTCCTCTTCAACATCAGCCTGAACCCAACCTTCAAGAACACTCAACAGTGCAGTCCTCCTTGGTCTTTCAATCGGCCAGACAGCGGCAATGAACCAGGCCCGGTACTCGGGAGAAGTCTGAACACTGGTAGGATCGGGTAAAGGTCTCACCATGCGGTGATCTCTAACCCAAGCTTTAAGGACAACTCGGGTAACACCAGCAGTAATGGCAGCATCAGTCGAAATATCATCCATAATGGGGATAGTCTGATCTATCCCCATCTGCCTCAAAACGCGCGAAGCGCAGTACCAAGTGCAGTGGGTAAGGCCTAGGAGGTAAACCCGAGAATGGCAGAAGCTGACTTGAATAAAGCGGCTGATATTGTACCAAGGGATGAACTACAGTATCTCATTTGGACCTAATTCAACCAGCCACGAAGTCCATGTTTCAATAGAAGGGTGCGAGATCAAGATTTTTCGCATGCGATACTGGGAAGGATTGTAAGGAAGGGAGGTAGGAGCAGCCACCACTTGAAGATGATCCCTCAACCAAACCTGAGTAATAGATCTTTTCTATTACGAAGAAACAAATTAAAAAGAAGAAGAAGAATGAGGTAGGATAATAGAAAAAAATACCTGGAGAATGATGGGGGAAATAGTCCAATCATCGAACCCTAAAGTGGCTCTGTCAAGGCTTCTAATGGTCTCTGCCAGCACAACACCGCCAATGCAACCCATATCCTCCATTTGCCAAACCATGGGACAAAGCCGCAAGTCTCCAAAACCTGGGTCCCGGTTGAATAAGAAACCAGCCAATAAGCAGAAAACCAGGGCCCGCATCCTCAGCCTCATCCGGTCAGGGTCGTCCAAGCAAGTCTCTGAAAATTCATCAATCAGGGGCAGCAGAATCGCCTTCTGATCATCCACAATCATAGCCTTAGCCTATGGCCGGCTAAACCGAAACAAGTTCTCAAAAGACTTAACATACCCAACTTTCACCTCGTGCCTAACCAAGGGAGCATTGGGATCACACCCTATAATCGCAAAAATTCCTCAAAAAGAGGGCACATTTCCTCCATCATATCCCCAAATCGAAAAACGTGAGCCTCAGGATCCCAAAGCTAATACAGGCTCGCAAAAAGTCCCAGTCAACTACTACGCCCCTAAGAGTGATAACAGGAGAAATTTCGTACCTCCCCAAATTGATCTTTTCAACTTTGGAGAGACTCCTGGTCCAGTAATGCATGCTATGGTTGTAAAAGGGATTCATGTTTTTTATTTATTTATTTATCCTGTTTTTATTAATTAAAAAAAATAATAAACAAATATAATAATAAATAAAATAAACAAATAATAATAAGTAAAACAAAAAGAGGGGAGAGAGAAAATTGACCAAAATAGCTGTTTAGGCACAGAATTCGAGATTAGAATGGAGAAAAAGGCTGAAAACAGCCTTTTTTATTTAGAAAGTCGCGCCCAAAGGCGGCTGCCCGCGCCCTCTAGGGCGGGTATGCCCACCTGGAGGGCGGGAACGCCCGCCCAGACAGGGCAGGGGACACCCGGTCATCCCAGGCGGGCGTCCCAAAAAAAAAAAAAAAAAAAAAAAAATCTTCTTGTTTCTTTTTTACAAAAGGATATGTTCTTAAAAAAAAAAAAAGGGGGGGGGGCAAGGTGTGTTTTTTTTATTGGATTTCTCTTCTGTTCAAATCTAATAAATGTGCATACTTTCAGTATTAATCAAATGCAGGTACAAATAAGTTAAGTACAGAAACACAGGCCAAGATTCGGTACAGGAAAATAAAGAGGAAAGAAAATAAAGGAAAGCAAGGAAGTCTAGCAGCTATCAGCAGCGAGACCTCCTCCTCCTCCGGTCGTCAAAAGCCTGCAGTGTCCAAGCTGAAGTTAGTTCCTCCTGCATTCCAAGGATTAGCTCCATCATCTGACTGATCAAGCCGTCAGGAACCTGGAAGTCACACAAAAAATATATATATAAGTCAATATACATACAAATCTCTTATAAATCCTTTTTATGAGAGATTTATCAGTCATTACCTCATTAATGTCATCAGGAGGAAGAGCCAGGCGATTCACACGCTCCAGGGACACCTCCCGAAGAGATGAAGTACCCTCAGGAGTGTAATAGGAAATGCTGTATGGAAGGTGCAAATTGGCCAAACCCGGATGGACTGGCCTGGTAGCCTCTGAAATAGCCTGGGGAATCCTGAAGGCACCAGCCGCATGGCTGGGGCCAGCTCGAGACGGACCCTCCACCGGAGTAGAAGAAGAAGGACGGGACGTAGGCCTCCTCCTTGGAGTCCTGGCCGAGGAGCCTGAAGCCCGAGAGGAACGGGTGCCGAGCGGCTGGAAAGGGGTCGACCTCGGGAGACTGTCAAGCCTAGAGCTGATGGGCCGCATCAGAAACACCTGGCAGAATTCGTCATAATCTCCACCCCGGATCAATTCCATATGTGGGATACCTTCAGTATGGGCATCTGTAAGAACCATCTGTTTGCCTGCTCGCATGTCCTCAGGAGGAGGAAGAGGAACGGAGCGGCAACCCCTAACCTGGAAGTGCACTCGCTCACCCAGGTAATAACGTCTCAGAACGGGATGTGATAAGACAAACCGCCGCCGAGACAGAGCCTCTGATCGCCCGAAATGGGGATCAACCTCAATCCAACGTTGGAGTCGGGTATTCATCGCCCCTACCTCAGCCTGTGTAAGGGAAGCAAATGTGTTAATAAATCTGTTATTTTTCACACGACCAAGGGAAATTAAGAGGGCACTCGCCTGCTCTATGGTACAAGTATCGAAGAAGCTCCGCAAATCCCCTAAAGACTTCTGGCGTAGAACAGACTGGTGATTAGCTCGGTACCATCTCCAAGCCAAAGGTACCAACCCTAGCCCAAGATCAGTATGAGTCAGCTCTGGGCGGAGGTAGGGAAAATACTCAAAAGCCCAAGTCTGCAAAAATGAAGGAATGGATCAATAATAAAAAGGGGGGGAAAAGAAAAGGAAAAGACAACACAGAATGAGGATATGCTCTTTACATTACCTCCCAGAAATAGTAGGTCCCGCTGAGCTTACAGTGGCCTCGACTCAGATCGCACATATCATCATACATGCGGCTCAGAATAGCACCGGCCCAGTCGTACTCAGTAAGATGGGCCAAGTCCTCCAAACTCTTCAGAATAGAGGGATTAAACTTCTCTTTTCTGTTAGACCAGAAAGACGACGCAAACAGCAGCAACAGAGTGAATCTAGCTACCTGAGTAGCCGTTAGCTCTCCCTGTCTATGTCTGGCATAAATGTCAGGGGCCTAGAGAGATAACCAGTGCCTCGAAACACTCAGATCGGGAGTAGAATAGCTAGGTCTAACAATCCGGGGAAGGTCAATCCCTATCAGCTCCGTTATTCGGTCGGGGGTGACCGCAGTCCTCCAATCGTCATATAGCTCGATCAGCCGAGTACCAAAAGGAATCCCAGAAATCAAGGAAAAGTCGGTCGGGGTCATCGTTATCTCACCCCAAGGGAAGTGGAAAGTGTTGATGGTGTCCCACCATCTCTCAGCCAACGCGCCCAGTAGGCTCTTATAATTCTGCCTACCCAGCTCGAGGTTTCTTAAGAAGTCCAGGTGAGAAGGGCCAATGATGGCTCCGACCGGGTTATTATGATCAAGTATGTCAAACGGGATCTCAGCAATGGAGGACTCGCCTACGTCCAGCCTAATGTATGCACCCTAAAAGGTAAAACAGTTTAAGGTTATCCTTTGGTTCCTAACTAAAAGATATCTTAATCCCCTCCTAGCATGCATACTAATAAAAATGGTAAGCACAAAAAGAAGTCAATTACAATTTGGCCTAAGGCCCAAAGAAATTACAATTTGGCCTAAGGCCCAAAAATCACAATTTGGACTAAGGCCCAAAGAAGTCACAGTTCGGCCTAAGGCCCAAAAAATTACATTTCGGCCTAAGGCCCAAAATCACAATTTGGCCCTAAAATAATGGAAAATATGCCAACAAAGCAAGCGTACCTGGGCAAAGATGTCGGTCATAGAAGCGTGAGTATCAGCATCCGCCATGAGATCGACATCACTGAAAGAGATCTCAAGAGACTCCAGCAGATCCTCGTCGCTGCCATAATCGGAGAAAGCCATGATGAGAGATTTGGGAGAATTTGAGAGAGAGCCTTAGAGTAAGAGGATGGAAATGAATGAAAAAATGAAAGTTTAAGCTATTTATAGAAGAAAAAAGGAGCCAAAAGGCGGGTCTTCTGGACGCGTCTGTTTTTCGCCTTCAAAATTTGTGTTTCAGACAACCACCGACTCCCATAAATCATTTTTATGGTCGCCGGTGGGGGGCAGCTGTGAATACTCAAATTTTGAGGCTCAAAGAGCTATTTTTCCGGACTGCAAACAGTCCGGTCGGACCGGAGGTCATTCAAAAGTTCACCGGAAGTGTGCCAATATGGTACTTGAAATGTCCGAAAAATTACGAGGATCACGGAATTGGTCTCGGAATATTTTTTGGAGGTCCGAAACTCCCAAAAAGCCTCTGGAACGAAAAAAGAAAAAGGGGAAAAGGCACACGTGCCCGCCCGCGGGGGTGGGCATGCCCGCCCAGGCCAGGCGGGCACGCCCGCCCAGCATGGGCGGACACGCCCGCCCAGCTAGGGCGAGCGCGCCCGCCCAGCATGGGCGGGCACGCCCGCCCAAGCCAGGCGGGCATGCCCGCCCAGCTTGGGCGGACGTGCCCGCCCAGACCAGGCGGGCATGCCCGCCCTCGAAGGCCGGCAGGGGCGCCCGGGATCACGTTTTTTCCTATAAAAAATGGCTCTGGGGCTCCGTTTTGAGACACTCAGTCTGTGTTGACGGACGCTCCTTCTCCCTACGCTCTTTGCGATTCTTTACTGCTTTCTTGCATTTTTTAATTTTAGTTTTATTTTATTGTTGTGATACTTGGTCACTTAAAATTAAATCAAAATTAATTCCCTTAACGAGGAGCTTAACCTAGAGTTAAGAAGGGGTCGACGATTAAATCAGGTACATAAACTGAACTCTGCCTATTTAATTCTAGCACTTCATGCATGCTTCTTTTCTACTCCTAATAATTCTACAACTGCATAAATGCATCCATGCCATCATTAGGCAAACAAATTGCCTCAATTAAATGAATTTAGGCTAAATGCCCGATTAATTAACAATCGTGGTATTAAGGCCTAAATCCGACAATATTGGCTCAAAATACCTAGTTAATTAATAGCTATGGTGTAATCGCCTTTATTTCAAACAAATCCTGCTTAAGTCCAATTAATTAATAATTGTGGCTAAAAGCCCTTAATTGATCACGTTTTGGCAACAAGTTGCCTACAATTAAATCGATCTTTTGGCAAAATGCCTTAAAATTAATCAACTTATTTTGGCAAAAAGCCTTAAATCAATCATTTTAGCGACAATCGCCCAATCAACATCATTTTGGCAATTAAATTGCCTAAATCAATATTTTGGCTTTAAAGCTTTCAAATAATCACTTTTGGCGACAATCGCCTAAATCAACATTTTTTGGCAACAATTGCCTAAATCAATCTTTTTGGCTAAAAGCCTTAAAATCAACACTTTTGGCAACAAATGCCTAATCAAATCAATCAATTCTTTGGCAAAATGCCTAAACAACATGCACAAAGCATACACACACTCATGCATAAAGCATCCTCATTCAAAGCCCTCTAAAAGAGGCCTATCGAACTACGTTGACTTTGATCTTCCATTCAAACGGAAGTAAGTAGGCACGTTAGGGATTTAACCCCGAGCGGCAAGTCAAAATCACATAAACATTTTTCATTGGTACCAATTACATCATCTTTCACCCTGCAAAGCATTCGTCTTTGGTTAGTTCATCAGCATGACATAGTCTCGGGATCCACCTCGGGTTCGTAGACCATGCCTTAAACATTTGGGATAATTAATCTAGTAACTAGGTTAATTAAAATTGGAGTCACTTAGGGTTTTTTCCTAGTTTACCCTAAAACAATTAAACAAGGTGGCGACTCATACATTCACGTGCATTTCTGCCTCAGTCACATGCATTCATATGCCATGATATTCGGGGTAGGGGTTCACATGTAGCACGGCCGTGCCTCTTGACACACCCTGGCCGTGCTCTCTTTTGTCTCTCCTTTGGTTTACTTGGCTTCTAGCATGGGCGTGCCTTCTGTGAACCCCTACCCCGAATATCATAGGCATATGAATGCATATGATAAAGGATAGAAATGCACGTGAGTGTGTGAGTCGCCACCTTGTTTAATTATTTTAGGGTAAACTAGGAAAAAACCCTGAGTGACTCCAATTTTAATTAACCTAGTTACTAGATTAATTAACCCAATGTTTAAGGCATGGTGTGCAAACCCGAGATGGATCCCGAGACTATGTCATGCTGATGAACTAACCATGAATGAATGCTTTGCAAGGTGAATGATGTAATTGGACCAAATGAAGTGTTTATGTGATTTTGACTTGCCGCTCGGGGTTAAATCCCTAACGTGCCTACGTACTTCCGTTTGAATGGAAGATCAAAGTCAACGTAGTTCGATAGGCCTTTTTAAAAGGGCTTTGAAGGTGTATGCTTAATGCATGAGTGTGCATGCTTTGTGCATGAGTGTGCATGCTTTGTGCATGAGTGTGTATGCTTTGTGCATGAGTGTGTATGCTTTGTGCATGAGTGTGTATGCTTTGTGCATGAGTATGTATGCTTTGTGCATAAGTGTGTATGCTTTGTGCATGAGTATGTATGCTTTGTGCATCAGTGTGTATGCTTTGTGCATTTTGTTTAGGCATTTTGCCAAAGATTGATTGATTTTTAGGCATGTTGCAAAAAATGTTGATTTTAATGGCTTTTAGCCAAAATGATTTTGATTTAGGCAATTGTTGCCAAAAATGTTGATTTTAGGCGATTTTCGCCTAAATGGTTGATTTTAAGGCCTTTGGCCAAAATGTGTTGTTTTAGGCAATTAGTTTGCCAAAATGTGCGATTTAGGCTTTAATGCCACGATTATTAATTAATCGGGCGTTCGAGCTTAATCACAATTTATTGTCGAAACGTGATTGATTAAGGCTTTTAGCCACAATTATTGATTAATTGGACTTAAGCCGGATTTGTTGAAAATAAGGCAGTTGAACCGTAGTTATTAATTAATTAGGCTCTTTAGCCAAAATTGTCGGATTTAAGCTTATTACCACGATTATTAATTAACCGGGAATTTAGCTTAAATTCATTTACTTGAGGCAATTTGTTTGCCTAATGATGACATGAATGCATTTATGCAGTTGTAGAATTATTAGGAGTAGAAGAGAAGCATGCATGAAGTGCTAAAATTAAATAGGCAGAGTTTCGTTTACGTACCTGATTTAATCGGAAACCGCTTCTTAACTCCAGATTAAGCTCCTCGCTTGGGAAATATTAATTAATTTTAATTTGTTTGATTTTAGTGTCCAAATATCACAACAAAATATAATAAAAAATTGAATTAAAATGCAAAAAAGCGGTAAAGAAATCGCAAGGAGCGTGGGAGGGAGAAAGATCGTCCGTCAACACAGACAGGGGTGTCAAAAATGAAGGGGGAGAGGCCATTTTATAGGCCAAAACGGGTCGCCGGCGGCAGGGGCCGCCGGCGGTCCGGCGGCAGGTGCCGCCGGTGCCGGCGGCAGGTGCCGCCGGATGTCCGGCGGCAGGTGCCGCTGGCGGTCCGGTGGCATGTGCCGCTGTGGCCGGCGACAGGTGCCGCCGGTGCCGGTGGCAGGTGCCACGGTGGCCGGAGCCACCGTGCTCGGCCGCGGTTACTTGTGCTTTTTCACTCCGGAGGAGTTTTCGGGAGTTCCGGCTCTCCGAAAAATATTCCGGGACCTGTTCCGTGATCGTTGCGACATTCCGGACGTTTTAAGTACCATATTGGCATACTTCGAGTAAATGTCCAAAATGGCCTTCGGTCCGGTCGGACAGTTTGCACAGTTGCTGTAGCAAAGTCAAAGTTACTGTAGCAAAGTCAAAACAAATGGCACGGTACTGTAGCAGGCGTGCTTTCCTCCATTTAAAGAGTTTCACATACCATGTTAGTCCCCTGAGCCTCAAAATTTGAGTATTCACACCTTTTAGCACGGGCTGGGCGTGCTAGAAGCTGAGTGCCTTGCATTCTAAAGTTCTTTTCTGCGCCAAATTTCTGCAATTTTCTCTTAGATCAAGCAGATTAAAGACCAAGGAAGCTTTTAAACACAATTATACTAAAAGTGATTTAAAATTAAATTAAAGAAGTAAAAACTTACTAAAATTCTAATAAAAACTATATTAAAAACACTATAAAATTTACACTTATCAAAATTCCCCAAACTTAAACCATTGCTTGTCCTCAAGCAACAAAACTAAAGGAAAAATAATTTGACGACACTAGTTTAACATGGTTGGAGATGATTTCCATAATCTTTCATGATATCATGATTAGTAAACAAGTGAATAAACTCAATCGTTCTCCATGCTAATCATACTTAAGTTTGACTTTTATTTTTGAATAAAACACATTCATTGAGTAAAACACAAGTTTAAAGAGATTGTCAACACTAATATTTATTCAATTTATGATAAATAGGACATGAATTATCTAAAGAATTTTCAACCTTTCAAAAATAAGACAATTGATAGTGCAATAGTGGCATTCCCATATGCAGAATTAGTCATTCTTTCTCCACGATTTAAATGCATACAATTAAAAGATCAAAAGGTCTTTATTTTGGGTTGTAATGGGGCTTTCTTGGTGCAAATTTTGCTTAATCAAAAGAAAGGATAAAAGGGTAGTCAAAGAGTACAAAAGAATGTATAATATTCAAGATTCTATTTTAATTAAACTTTTACTAGTTCTAGGGAGTGTTGGTTTTGAAGCTTTCTTACTAGCTAGAGGCATCTTGTGCAAGGTCTTTTCTTAATATTTTGGCACTATTCTTACTTGCTTTACCATTCTTCTTGCATTCTTTTGATTGCTTTGCATGTGCCTCTTTCTTGATTCTTTCCTCTTTTCTTTATTTGCTAGTATTGATTGATGAATTCTCCCTCTTTGTTGCTATATTCTAATTAAAAGTCGAATCTTTTAATCATACAATCCTTTGTACTTAGGGTAAGAGATTTGAATTTGGCTTTAATGGCCTGGTTTATTTATGGTGAAGAAGAAAATTGTACGGTTTAAAGCTTCAAAGTGGGTTTCAAAGGTCATATATTTTTGTTTAGGTAGTTTAGGCTATATAGGTGTCAACAAAAATTGCCTAAATCATCTCTTTCAAGATGTAAACATTTAAATTTCTCGCCTCGAAGGAAGTTCTAATTTTTGTTCTAGGAATGCCAAGGTTTAAAATACTTTAGAGTAAAACACACCTTTATATCATAACTTTCATAAAAATCAGTGTTTTAAAAGTCTAGAAACAAATAGTTTAGATCAATGAACATGATTGAGTCAAAAATTCAAATTCAAAACTTAAATATGCTAGAATTTAGAATCGACTATATTTAACACTCATTACTAGACATGAGAACTTTCAAGCTTACTTGTAATCATTCCAAAAATGTTAAACAAAAACAAAAATTTTTGCCAAAATTCCCTTCCCCCAATTCAATCAATCACATTGTCCCCAATGTGCATAAATTCCCCAAACTTATTGCATTACTAGAAGGAAAGCAGTAAGAGAGAAGAAGAAATCTTACCAACATTGTATTGAACAATACAATAGAACGGGTGTGGGAAGAGTCTTAGCTAAAAGAGCAACTAAACATTAAGAACAAAACAAACTACTAAAAAGTTATAAAAATTCAAATAACAAATAAACTAAAGTGAAAGCAACCAAGACAATGTATTAGAACAAATAAACAAAAATAAAACAAAGAAAAGTGAGAAATCCGTCAATTCTCTGGTGGTGGAGGTGGTTGCAGAAGCTGGAGGATGGTCTGGAGTTGGCCTTGCATGGTGTCCATCTGAGAATCAAGACTGTCGTTCATAATCTCGATGGACTGGAAACGGTCTGCGATCATCGTTTCCATACATTTAAGGCGCGTGTTAAAGAGGTCCATCCGAGACATCATTCTTGCAAGGACTTCATCGTTCGACATGTTGGCTGTGCCTTGGAACGATGGACCGACACCGGAAGTACTTGCACCAAAAGAAGAAGGAAAAGGAGGAGGATTATCCTCTTCCATGTTAGCTCCACCGGCTGCTTCTGCTCCTGTATCATCAGGATTAGCTTCTGGGGCGCCCACTACTTGATATGTATCCCCGACTTTTTCAATCAGTTTCATATGTATCATAACATCTAGGTCCAGTCTAGTACCACGCCCTCCTCCTACACAATCATAAATTGGCCTAGCCGGGTTCCAAACTTGTAAGTATCTAGCAATCCGGGTTACAAAACATCCCACCATTATGGCCCCTTTGGCAGCTCCAGCCACCTTTCCAAATTTTTGGCAGAGCCAATAACCAACATTCAATAAAACTCCATT
Source organism: Jatropha curcas (assembly GCF_041381405.1). Taxonomy (NCBI): domain Eukaryota; kingdom Viridiplantae; phylum Streptophyta; class Magnoliopsida; order Malpighiales; family Euphorbiaceae; genus Jatropha; species Jatropha curcas. The sequence continues at coordinate 19,553,674 of NC_143158.1, read as the reverse complement.
CTCAATAGCCCACAGAAAATATAATTCGTTCAAACTTAGCACCCCATCGCTTTCACTCCTTCCAAAAATGGAATTAGATAAGAATTTGTGAATGTAGCGCAAAGAAGGTTTTTTTAATTTGGATGCTTTAGAATATCTAGGATTATAATTCACTTCACCTGTCAAATTTTGCCAAGTATTTCGTGCACTAAAATCCTTAGATATTTGTATCTGGCTATTGTCTGTAGGAAACCCAAAAATGTGGCTAATTTCATTCACAGTTAATTCAAAGTCTTGACTCAGAAGCCTAAAGTTAACCCTGCTTGGTGGTGAATTAGGCGGTAATGGAATAAAAGCGTGATAGGAACTCTGAAATTCTAGAGTTAGAGGGGCATAAACTAAGTCCTTCATATCAAGAAATTTCCCCCATCCTATTTTCTTAAGAGGGTCTAACACAATATCCCTAAGACCCACTTGCGCTAAGGCAGCCTCATCGATAAATCTATTCGGTAAAATAGGCTGAAGAGATAATTTTGTGTACCTTTCTTGTTGATCGGATGAGGCAAATTCGAATGGAATTTCAGGAGGTGAAGGAGGTTGAGGAGCCGTGGAGGATCGCGTAGTCGAACGCTTCCGAGCAGCAACGGATGATGCGGGTCTACTACATTTGTATCTAGGAGGCATTGTTGGAGTTGATTATGTGAAAATTTTGGGTGGAGAGTGTTTGATTTGAGAGAAAAGGGAGAAGAAAAGAGAAAGTTTGAGAGAAAGGAGTTGACGGCTAGGGCGTGCTAGATGGAAAAGAGAAGGTTTGGAGGCGTGCTCTTTAAATAGGGGCGCCAATAAATGAGTTGGTCTGATCGTGGCACGGCCGTGCTGATGAGCATGGCCTGGGTGTGCTCCCCTCTGACCTGCAAAACAACAAAAGTGGCGTACCTGGCACGGGCGTGCTACATAGCACGGCTTGGGCGTGCTCTTCTCTGCCTCTCGTTTTGAAAAGTGCCTGGTGATAGCACGGGAGTGCTATCTGGCACGCCTTGGGCGTGCTTGTCCCTGCCTCTCAAGTTCTTTTCGCGCTCGCGCATATGAAAGTCGCGCTCGCGTATTTTGCTGGCAAACTTTCTGCCTCTCAAAGGTGCTTTCTCGTGCCCGCGCATATGAATATTGCTCTCGCGTCTTCTGGTCCAATTGCTTCTGACACTCAGATCTGCTTGTCGCGCCCGCGCATATGAATGTCGCGCTCGCGCCCGCGTATATGAATGTCGCACTCGCGACTTCAGCTCGCGCCCGTGCATATGGGAGGTGCGCTCATGAGTTTTTCTTGCAAATCTTCTGACTCTCTTTTCTAATTGTCGCTCTCGCGCTTGTGAATGACGCGCTCGCGACTTGGGCATTTTTCTTTGTTGAGACTTGCTTCGTAGCGCGACTTGGGCGTGCCACTTAGCACGGCTAGGGCGTGCTCTCCTCTGACCTTCAAGTGTGTTAATCTCTTTTCTATGGCACGGGCGTGCTGATGGGCACGCCTGAGGCGTGCTCTTCTCTGACCTTCAAGTATCAACACCTTGGAAAAAATGCACGGGCGTGCTTCAGGGCACGCCTGGGTGGGCTGGCTTCTCATCTCATGGCACGGGCGTGCCACCCAGCACGGCTAGGGCGTGCTTGGTTCTGGATTTCCACTTTTTCCTACAAAAACTCTTAACTAAACAAAAGAACACTTATGGAGAAAATTTGGGATTTTGACAAATAAAATAGGGAATAAAAATAAATAAATGGACTAAAATTTAATAAAAATAGATGGGTTGTCTCCCATGAGCACTTTTGTTTAACGTCGTTAAGTTCGACGCACTTATCTTAATTTAGGCTAAGCAAGACCAATTGTAGTCTTGATGGGTTCAAAGGTTTCATTATAATAGCTTCTCAAACGTTGAGCATTTACCTTGAAACTTCGATTCGACTTACCATCCACTATTTCAATCGCGCCATGAGGAAAGATTTCCTTGATTGTGAATAGTCCAGACCACCTAGAGCGCAACTTACCAGGAAATAACCGAAGTCTAGAGTTATAGAGCAACACCTGCTGGCCTACCTTTAGATCCCTCATGATAATGCGCTTATCATGCCATTGTTTAGTGCGATCTTTGTATATTTTGGCATTTTCATAAGCGTGAAGGCGCATTTCATCCATCATGTTTAGCTGTAGCAATCGCTTTTGACCAACCTCCTTTGCATTAAAGTTAAAAAATTGAATGGCCCAAAACGCCTTATGTTCTAACTCTACAGGAAGATGACAAGCCTTACCATACACCATGCGATATGGAGACATACCTATAGGCGTTTTGAATGCCGTTCTGTAGGCCCATAGTGTAACACCCGCCACCCAATCCCGAGAGACTCGACGGCGGATGCCACATTCGGTGCCGGAGACACCCGTCTAGCTTTTTGGACCAATCCTTTCTCGATTGTGCAACAGTGGTTTCGAGGATCTTTTTGATTTCTCTGTTAGTGACCTCTACTTGTCCACTGGTTTGAGGATGATATGGAGTACCTACACGATGAGTGACACCATATTTTGCAAGAAGGGAGTCTAAATATCTATTACAAAAATGCTTACCTCCGTCCGTGATTATCGCCCTGGGAGTTCCATGCCTTGTAAAAATGTTTTTCTTGATGAAGCTCATCACACTTTTGGCATCGTTATTTGGAAGAGCAACAGCTTCTGCCCACTTTGACACATAATCCACCGCCACTAGAATGTATTGATTTGAATATGATGGTGCAAAAGGTCCCATAAAGTCTAGACCCCATACATCGAAGATTTCAACTTCAAGGATGCTGTTCAGGGGCATTTCATGTCTCTTCGAAATGTTACCTAACCTTTGACAACGATCACAAAGACGAACATAGTTATAAGCATCTTTAAAAAGATTAGGCCAATACAAACCACTTTCTAGTATACGCGCAGCTGTCTTGTTTGCTCCAAAGTGGCCTCCACATTCCATTGAATGGCAGAATTTAAGGACACTTTCTATTTTAGTTTTCGGTATACATCTCCTGAAGAGCTGATCACTACAATACTTGAACAAAAATGGCTCCTCCCAATAGTAGAATTTGATATCATGAAAAAATTTTTTTCTTTGTTGGTAAGAAAAATTGGGAGGAGGAATTTTGCAAACAAGATAATTAACAATGTCAGCGTACCAGGGGGTTTGAGCATTTGCCACTAGAAGAAGTTGCTCATGAGGAAAGCTTTCATTGATTTGTAGCTCGCTTGTGTCTTCTTCCCCCAATTCAAGCCTAGAAAGATGGTCAGCAACGAGGTTCTCGGTCCCCTTTTTGTCGCGAATTTCTAGGTCAAACTCTTGCAATAGAAGTACCCAATGAATGAGTCTTGGCTTTGCATCTTTCTTTTCCAGCAAGTATTTGATGGCGGAGTGATCTGTGTAGACTATTGTTTTAGCTCCAATTAGATATGCCCTGAATTTGTCAAAAGCAAAAACAATAGCTAGCAGTTCTTTTTCCGTAGTTGCATAATTTAATTGTGCATCATTCAATGTGCGACTTGCATAATAGATAACATGCAACTTCTTGTCTTTTCTTTGTCCAAGAACAGCTCCTACAGCATGATCACTAGCATCACACATGAGTTTAAAGGGCAAAGTCCAGTCTGGTGTAGTGATGATCGGGGCTGAGATTAACTCCTTCTTCAACCTGTTGAAAGCATCTAAACATTCTTTGTCAAAATCAAAAGGTACATCTTTAACTAATAAATTGCAAAGAGGTTTAGTAATTTTTGAGAAATCCTTTATGAATCTCCTGTAAAACCCTGCATGCCCAAGAAAACTTCTTATGCCCTTCACTGTGTTAGGGGGAGGTAGTTTTTCAATTACCTCAATTTTTGCCTTGTCTACTTCAATCCCCTTTTGAGAGATTTTATGCCCTAGGACAATACCTTCACTAACCATGAAGTGACATTTTTCCCAATTTAACACAAGGTTAGTATCTTCACATCGTTGCATCACTAAAGATAAATTATGAAGGCATGCATCGAAGGAAGAACCAAATACAGAAAAATCATCCATGAATATTTCAATAAATTTTTCCACCATATCAGAAAAGATGGACATCATGCACCTTTGAAAGGTTGCAGGGGCATTGCATAGCCCAAAAGGCATTCTCCTATAGGCAAAAGTGCCATAAGGACAAGTGAATGTAGTTTTCTCTTGGTCTTCAGGGGCTATAGGTATTTGGAAGTACCCTGAATAGCCATCTAAGAAACAATAAAAAGGATATCCTGCAAGCCTTTCAAGCATTTGATCAATAAAGGGAAGGGGAAAGTGATCTTTGCGTGTTGCTTTATTTAATTTTCCATAATCTATACACACACGCCAACCTGTGACTGTTCTTGTGGGGATTAATTCATTGTTTTCATTAGAAATAACAGTCATACCTCCCTTCTTTGGAACAACTTGGACAGGACTTACCCAATTACTGTCTGAAATTGGATAAATGATGCCGGCATCTAAGAGTTTAATAATTTCAGCCTTAACTACCTCCTTCATGTTAGGATTCAGTCGCCTTTGGTGCTCGATTGAAGGTTTGTAGTTTTCTTCCATCAAGATTTTATGCATGCACACACTTGGGCTTATTCCTTGTAGATCTGAGATAGACCATCCTAATGCTTTCTTGTGCCTTTGTAAAACCTGCAACAACCTTTCCTCTTGATCAAGCGTTAAGTGAGAAGAAATAATAACAGGAAAAGAATGGTTCTCACCTAGAAATGCATGTTTTAAATGAGGTGGAAGTTGTTTCAGTTCATGCTTAGGAAGTTCCTTTTCTTTTTCATTCAAGATGCTTGACTCATTAGCATTATTTTCAACACGCAAAGTGGTCTCCACACATTCATCGACTACGTCAATTCTAAAACAGTCTCCATGATCCATAGGGAGTTTACAAGATTTAAGTACATCAAATACAATCTCTTCCTGTCCAACTCTAAGAGTCAACTTACCCTCATAGACATCTATCAATGCTCTTGTAGTTGCAAGAAAAGGTCTTCCAAGGATTAGAGATCCTTCCCTGTCTTCATCAATATCAAGAATAACAAAATCAACAGGAAAGATGAATGTACCTACCTTTACAAGCACGTCTTCTACAATCCCTCTAGGATATTTAATTGAACGATCTGCTAATTGCAAAGACATCCTTGTTGGTTTGAGCTCTCCCATACCTAGCATCTTAAAAACTTCATAGGACATAAGATTAATGCTAGCACCTAAATCTGCCAAATCCTTTTCAAAGTCAAGATTACCAATGTTACAAGGGATAGAAAAACTTCCTGGATCTTTTAACTTTGGAGGCAGTTTTTTTTGGATAATTGCACTGCACTCCTCAGTTAACATCACTGTTTCTTGATCATCAATTTTTCGTTTCTTGCTCAAGATATCTTTTAGGAATTTAGCATAGCTAGGCATTTGAGCAAGAGCTTCAGCAAAAGGAATGTTAATTTGAAGCTTCTTAAACACATCCAGAAACTTGAGGAAGCTCTTGTCATCTTGTGCTTTCTTTAATCTTTGTGGAAAGGGAACAGGGGGAACATAGGGTTTTACCTTTTCTTTTTCCTCTAAATCAATGATAGGCACTTTTGATTGTTCTTTTTCCTCCTTTTCTTTCCTCAGTGGTTCATCTAATTGTTTGCAACTCCTCAAGGTGATAGCCTGCACTTGTTCTTTTGGATTCTTTTCAGTATTGCTAGGTAACGTACCTTGAGGTCGAGATGCCATCATGTTTGCGAACTGCCCTAACTGAATCTCCAAATTCCTGATTGCAGCTTGCTGGATTTTATGGTTCTCCCTGGTTTCATTCATGAATTCCATGTGTGATTTGGAGAGGGCAGTGAGGAGGTCATCATGAGATTTCTTTTCTGGAGGGTGGAACCCTGGGGGTGCATTCAAGGCATTGTTAGGATTACCATAAGATAGGTTAGGATGATTCCTTAACCTGTTATCATATGAATTTGAATAAGGGTAATTCTTTCTTCCTTGATTCATCACATAGTTCACTTGCTCCAAAGTCTGCGGATTTAAGGAGTCCATGATGCATTCCCCAATTCCATGTTGTCCATTGCACCTATCACACACTTGCATAATCGAATTCACAGGATTAGTGGTTAACATGTCCAATTTCCTTACCATGTTATCTACCTTGGCATTGAGTGCTGTAATGGCATCTATTTCATAGACTCCTGCGGTTCTTCTCCTTTCGGTATTGTTTTGGTAGTGGCTGTTGCTTGCCATCTCCTCTATCAACTCATATGCTTCATCAATACCTTTCTTTTCAAAGGATCCACCTACAGCTGCATCTAAAGTGATTTTAATATTAGGAGATAATGCATTATAAAAAGTTTGTACCTGTAGCCACTTGGGCAAACTGTGATGCGGGCACTTCCTTAGCAAGTCCTTGAATCTTTCCCAAGCTTCGTACAAGCTCTCTTGATCATGATGAGCAAATGTCATTATCTCATTACGCAGCTTGGTGGTTTTTGAGGATGGGAAGAATTTAGCTAGGAATTTTTGAGCTAATTCATCCCATGTGGTAAAACTTCCAGCGGGACACGATTGTAACCATGATCTAGCTTTATCCCTAAGAGTAAAAGGAAAAAGCCTCAACTTGATTGCATCTTCAGAAACACTATTTTGTTTGAATGTGTCACAAATTTCCAAAAAATTGGTGATGTGAGCATTAGGATCTTCACTAGGCAAACCTCCATATTGGATCGAGGTAGAGAGCATTTGGATAATTGCAAGTTTAATCTCAAAGTTATTAGCTTCTACCCTAGGTCTTGTAATACTTGAGGTTGTCCCATTCAGATTAGGTGTTGTATAATCCCTTAAGGTACGGACCGGATGTTGTAGTGGTGGTCCAACTACGTTTTCGTTTCTGTTTTCGTTTTCGTTGGCCATGTCTGCTTGTTGTTCGAGTTTTATTTCTCTTGCTTTTCTTGCAGCGTTGTGCCTACGAAAGGTTCTTTGAATTTCTGGGTCAAAGACTAGAGGTTCAGTCATCCTTGATCTTCTTTGCATAAAACACCTGGAACAACACTTAAAAGAAAATTAAATAAAAATGAAAGAGTGTCTAAATTAATAACAGGGTAATTTGTATTGATATTGATACGCCAATCCCCGGCAACGGCGCCAAAAGCTTGACAACGGTTTTCGCAAGTGTACGAAATCGCAACAAGTAATATAGAGTAAGAAAATATCGTATCCACAGGGATTGTTTATCAATTACCAAAATTATTGTTAACCTATTATTATTTAGACGATGATAAAAGGAATTCGCTGTAAAGTAAATAAAATTCAAAGTAAAAGAGATCAAACACAAAATTTAGGTGAAAAGAAATCAGGGGATTAAGCTACTAGGGAATTTGATTTCATTTAATTCTATCCAGCTTATTCTATTAGTTCATTAATCAAGTTTAATTGTTCAAGTAGGAGAAAACAACCCTAAGGTTACTAACAAGCTCTCCCGATTTATTGTTAGCTATTCTAATCCAATTTAATCACCTATCTTAATAGTGAAATTAAACATGAATCAGATCATTAGGTTTTATGGTTGTTTTATGAATTCACAACTTAATACTTTATTAACTTATGAAAGCCCCCCTTGAGTCAAACCATATAGTTTCCACATCAAGTTATTATTCTCAAGTAAATTATTACCTTGTTCATATCAATAACCCTTCTCCCGAATGTGATTATTGAAATAATTCAATCCAGGGGAATTTTTCTGCTTGGAAGCCTTAAGCACAATAATAAGTTATAACAAGAACAAAGAAAAATAAATCTAATATTATAAGCTGGAATCGAATTAAATTACATCAAATCCCTAGTATAAAAGTTTAGCTAGACATAGTAATTAAATTAAGCTCAATCATACTTGAATCATTCATTATATTTAAAGACAATAATAAAGAAAGAAACAAGATGAAGAGTTTAGAATAAAAACTGTATCACAACTATGTTGATGGCTTCCTTGAATCTTAGCACAATTATTTGAAGCTTGAAATCTTTGAGAAGAAGAGAATTATGTAAAGTGTTGCACAAAAAACGAGATCCCCTACTATGAGAAGTTCCTCCCTTTATATAGAGATCCTAAAGGCAAGTCTGACTCCTTTTAGGAAAATAGAATCCTTATTTAGCACAAAATCCTTTATAGGAGATCATAACTGTTTAGGCTCTTGATTTCTTCTTGATTAGGACTCCTTTTTCTTCAAGAATAGGTTCAGGTCTTGTTTAGTGTGTTTAGGAAACTCCCTGAAGTCGGCCCATGTGAGAAAGGCTTGATTTGCGTGTTAAATTCACGCTGGTTCCGCCTGGGCAGCACGGGCGTGCTTCATGGCACGGGCTGGGCGTGCTGTAGTCTGGAGGTCTGGCTAGTGAAGCACGGGGCGTGCTAGGTAGCACAGGCTAGTGAAGTACTGAGGCACGGGCGTGCTACAGAGCACAGGCAGGGCGTGCTCTTCTCTGGAAGTCTGTCTAGAGTTGCCATGGGCGTGCTATGCTTGACACGCCCTGGTCCCATTGTAGCACGGCCGTGCCTCTTGACACACCCTGGCCGTGCTCTCTTCTGTCTCTCCTTTGGTTTACTTGGCTTCTAGCATGGGCGTGCCTTCCAGCACGGGCTGGGCGTGCTAGAAGCTAAGTGCCTTGCATTCTAAAGTTCTTTTCTGCGCCAAATTTCTGCAATTTTCTCTTAGATCAAGCGGATTAAAGACCAAGGAAGCTTTTAAACACAATTATACTAAAAGTGATTTAAAATTAAATTAAAGAAGTAAAAACTTACTAAAATTTTAATAAAAACTATATTAAAAACACTATAAAATTTACACTTATCAAGACCGAGTTCATTGTGATTGATATTCCCCTACATTTGCTTTGTTGCTTGGGCACCCATTGTATCATTCCTTGGGAGGTGTGCCTTCATCATTACACCAAAAAATCATTTTTCCATTCAACGGGAAAATCATAACCATACCTGCTACTAATGAAAGAAGCGTAGCTACGCTAAATGTGGATAAGCAAGTTATCCTTCTATGGACTAGTTTTCATATTGCTGTATTAAGCATTGATATGAGGCCCACTATCTCCAACATCATGAAGAGGATGAATTATGAGGAAGGAAAAGAACTTTGAAAGAATCAACAGGGCATCACAGAGCTACCCCAAATGTTATTGATATCTTGGCAGTTGAGCCCAAGAAGCTTGAGGAAGAGAAAGAATAGAAGGAAGAAGAGAAGACACCTAAGAAGGACGGGGTTGAGGGGCCACAAGCGGCCGAGGAGGAAAGAAAGAAAGAGGAACCAGAAGAGGGGCAAGCTGCCCAAGTAGAGAGGAAGGAAGAGAAGAATAAAGGAAAGGCGAGCATAGAAGAAGAAGAGGACCCTACAGTTCAAGTTTTGAAGGCAATAAGGGCATGAATAGAGGAGAGCTTTAGAGAAGCTGAAGTCCCTTGTGATGTGTTAATTTCTGTTAAGGACGAATCTGATTGTAATGAACTTTCTTTATTGTTTAATGAAATGAACTTCAATTTTGCTTACTTGTTTGATGTCTTTCCTAATGGTTCCATTCATAAATTAGATAAGCACATGTGCATATTTGACATTAACTCATCATGCATGCTTGAATTTAATATCGGCACAAAAGATAATCCATGAATTCTATTAATTGGGCCAAACCTAATGCCAAAGTTAAACACAAAATTTCAAAGTCTACTTATGGGCAAAAAGGAAGCCTTCGCATGGAGTTATGAAGACATGCCAGGAATAGACAGGTCTATAGCTGAGCACACTATTCCTCTGTATCCTGGAGCCAAGCTAGTGAAGCAAAAGAGAAGAAGGTTAAGACCAGAATTGGCTGAGAAGATTAAAGAGGAAGTGAACAAGCAAATAGATGTAAGGTTTCTTAAAGTGGTTCACTATCTAGAATGGTTGGCAAACATAGTCCTAGTTCCTAAGAAAGATGGAAGGGTCAAAATGTGTGTAGACTACAGAGATCTGAACAAAGCATCACTGAAGGATGATTTTCCTCTCCCTCATATTGATATCCTGATAGACAGTACAACGGTGATGGGATGCTACTCCGTTATGGATGGATTTGCAGGATACAACCAGATTCTCATGGCATTACTAGACAAAGTCCAGATAGTATTTGTGATCAAGTTTGGTACTTTCTGCTATCAGGTGATGCCATTTGGGTTAAAGAATGCTGGAGCTACTTACCAAAGGATGGAAACTACATTGTTTCATGACATGATCCATAAGGAGTTAGAGGTGTATATCGATGGTATAATTGTCATGACGAAGACACCAGAAGAGCATCCAGCAGCCCTTGAGCGGTTCATGGATAAAGTGATTAAATACAAGCTACAATTGAACCCGAAGAAGTGTGTGTTTGGGGTAACTTTCGGGAAAGTGCTAAGATTCATAGTAGGTCCTAAGGGAATAAAGATCAATCTAGACAAGATTAAGGTGATCTAAGAAATGGAGCCGCCTAAGACGGAAAAATAAGTGAGAAGCTTTTTGGGAAAGATTTAGTATATGAACAGGTTCATTTTGAAGTTGTCTATAGTATGTGATCTAATTTTCAAGCTTTTAAGAAAAGATTAGCCAGTAAAATGGAACGATCACTACCAGACAGCTTTCGATAAAATCAAGGAATATTTGTCAAGTGCCCTGATTTTGTGCCCACTAGAGCCAGGGAAACCCTTAGTTCTGTACTTGACAATGGAAGATGCTGGAATTGGAGTCATGTTAGCACAAGTTGATGAAGCTAGTGTTCAGAAGGTAGCGTCTTCAAAATGAACAGAAATATAACTTGATTGAAAGAACTTGCTTAGCAATGGTATGGGCTACCAGAAAACTTCGACACTTTTTTCAGTCTTATAAAGTGATAGTAGTATCAAGAATGGATCCCGTCAAATATTAATATGGAACACCAGCACTAGTGAGGAAACTAGCAAGATGGCTAATCCTACTATCAGAATTTGATATTGAATATACCACAAAGAAAACCGTCAAAGGATGAGCAGTTGCAGACTTTTTAGTAGCACATCCAGTTGAAGGCAATGAATAGTGGGAGATAGATTTTCCTGATGAACACTTAAGTTTGATAGAAAAGAAAGGATGGAAGCTCTACTTTGATGGTTCAGCTCATAGCAAAGGAGCCAGGGTAGGTGTTTTGCTATAATCTCCATCAGAAGAAGTTATCCCGATATTGAAAAGGTTACAATTTGTAGTCACGAATAACATGGTAGAATATGAAGCCTGCCTATTTGGGTTAGAAGCTTTGATTGTAGTTAAAGCTGAAGAAGTGGAAGTCATTGGTGATTCTAAACTGGTCATCGAGCACACTAACGGTAATTGGAAAGTTAAGGAGGACAGCCTGAAGCCATATATTGAGTATCTACATATTGTTATTCAAAATTTCAAAATGGTGACTCTCACATAGACAAGTAGAATGAACAATCGAGTACCAGATTCTTTGGCTGATTTAGTGTCAGCTTGGGAAGAGCACTCATTTATGCCTAAGAAACCATTTATAATGTCTTTGGGTAGCATCCCGTGTTATGAAGGTGAAAAGATTATGGATATCGAGGACGAAGAGAAGCCATGGTTTTATTATAACCTGCATTGGATGACTAAAAGGGTATACCCAGATTCAGCTACTAGAGATGACAGAAGAATCATACAGCATTTGGCATTACAATTTGCAATCTTAGACAGTCAGTTGTACAAAAGAATGTCTGATGGGGTATTGTTAAGATGTGTATCGAAGAAAGAAGCCGAAGGGATTATGGAACAGATCCATGCAGGGGTTTGCGACACCCACATGAACAAAAAAGCACTTGCTAAGAAAATTCTCAGACATGGTTTCTTTTGGTCAACAATGGAAAATGATTGTTTGTGAAAAGGTCCTTTAAATGCCAAAATCATGGAGACCTGAGTCACGTTCCACCTTCAGAATTACATCCTTCTATTTCGCCATGGCCATTTGTAGCTTGGGGAATAGATGTCATTGACAAGATTTCACCACTGCTTTCAATGGACATGAGTTCATAGTGGTTATAGTGGACTATTTTTCCAGATAGGTTGAAGCAGAATCATTTAAGAACATAGGCGCCAAGCAAATGGCCAAATTTATTGAAAAAAAACCAGATCTGTAGATATAGAATCCCCCATCACGTTATGACAGACAATGGATTTCAATTTCAAGCAAAAGTGAAAAGACTATTAAAGAAATATGAATCAAATGTCATAAGTCTTCACCTTACAGACCACAAGCTAATGGGGCAATCGAGGCCGAAAACAAAAACATCAAGAAGATATTAAGGAAGATGGCATAAAATCACTTTGATTGGGCTAGGAAGCTACAATGTGCTTTGTGGGGATACTGGACCATAGCCAAATCTGTGAATGGGGTAACCCCTTACTCTATAGTCCATGGAATGGAAGTTGTACTACCAACTGAGATAGAAGTGTAGTCCTTGCGCATAATGATGGAGTCCAAGATTCCAGAATGTCAATGGACAGAAAACTACTATCAAGAATTGGCACTCCTGGATGGAAAAAGGCTGAGTGCCCGCTTTATGAACCAACTGTATAAGAGGAGGATAGCTAAGCACTTCAACAAGAGAGTTCATTCAAACTATTGAGAGTAGGGGATTTGGTTCTAAAACAGATGCAGCCAAACACTCATGACCCGAGGGGGAAGTTCAAGCCTCACTGGAAAGGCCCATTTCTAATCAAGAAGATGTTTTCCAAAGGTGATGTGAAGCTATCAGACATGGAAGGCAATGAATTTATTGAACCAGTCAATATGGATAGGCTGAAGAAATTTTATGTATGACTTGAAACGTTCATGGCGAAGCCCAGTTAATGAATTCTTCCTTTGTGTTCTTATTAACTTTAAAGCTTATTATGATAAGTTTATGTTAATATGCAAACGCAGTGAATTTATTTTGGTGAAATAGAATAGCAGGAACTATATCAAGCATTTTAAGCAGAAAGACATTTAATTCATAATAAGTGCATACATTTCATAAATTACACATTTAATAATTGTTTAGTACATCTTATTAGAAATTAGGATAGAGCATCTACATGCCAAGTCCTAACAAAACATCTAGCTGTCAGCAAATCACCCGACTCTGAATTAGCACTAGCTTCAGAATAAGCTTGCAGCTAAGAGCGATACAAGTCTGAGGAAGAGGTATGGGCCACATCAGTAATGGAGACACTCGTACGATTAGGCCAGGTAGAAATAAATCGAGATAGAAATCGCTATGTAAGAAGGCAACCCTTAAACTATGTCTAATCAGGTACGGCCTGATGATGACCGTATTGCCTAGCTATGTGGCTGGGATAATAAGCAAGTGCCATGGACAATCCACACAGGGACGCACATAGTATGTAAGAGGAAACTGTGACTTGCTCTATGTACCACCAAGGGCAAGTCCATCTGACTGCTTTAGAGGTAAGATCTTGAGAACTGGCAGTCCACTCTTCCACAGTCTCGCCAATCAATCAGCGCTAACGTCGAACATAGACTCGTGGTCTATAATCGAACATCAAATGGTCCGGTTGTGGAGCCATCACCTGTAGCTTCTCAAAAGACCACAACTATAAATGCAAAAATAATAATAATAATAATAATAATAATAATAATAATAATAATAATAAGAGAGAGAGAGAGAGAGAGAGAGAGAGAGAGAAAAGCTAGTTAAGCTGGAAACCCGCAAGGACAGCTTAAGCAGAAGTTAGAGCATAAAAGAGAAAAGAAAATGAAAATGCATTTACCTGCAGTAGAAGTGGACTCCCCATCGGACGGAGCACCGAGCTAGAGTCCCGAGCATGCTCTCACAACCAAGTAAATGTCTCTACCAGAATAAGCGGAAAAGGCATGCGCTGCCTAGCCATCTACTTGATTATGGGCACCAGCCTAAGGCTGCCATAGCCATCGATGTCGCTAAGTAGCAAATACTGGCTAAGGATGCAAAAACAAACAAGTGAAGGCCAGTACGGGCTAGTACAGTCCATACCTAATGCACGGTCGACAAGCGGCCACAGGGGCACGACATCAATTCTGAAATTATAAGATGGTATCTCATATGCCGTAAAACCGAAGACAGGCAGAATCAGTTAAGCAGGATCTATATCCAGTCAGGCACCACAGAAATTTCTTCAACCACGTGTATTCTTCCAAAAATAAAGCTGAGTTCTTCAAATAACGGACAGATCTCGAAGTCGTTATGCGAAAATAAGTTGTTTAAAGAATCAAAGTGGTTGATCAACCATTGCAGCAACCCGGGTTCGACCCGAACGTTTCGATAATAACTCAACCACTTCAATTCGAATGTGACAGCAAATCCCAATCCTCATAGCTGAGACTGCAGAATAATGCTTCAAATGCGGGTGCTAAGGACCAATCCATAAAGAATGTGGAAGAAATGAGAAGTTTGCAGACGTTTTTTGAGTGAGAGCTTCGTCTGGAAAAGAGAGACAAGCTTTTGTAAAGTGAACAATTTTCATGGGCTTTTATAGCAAAAGAATAAAAAGACAAAGTGACAGCTAGCTGCCACTATAACTCTAGTGGCGCACGCCACTATAACTCTAGTGGCGCACGCGTGTGGCGCAAGCCACAATATAGTGGCACACGCCACTACATGTGGCGCAAGCCACATTATAGTGGCGCACGCCACTAGGTGTGGCACAAGCCACATTATAATGGCACGTGCCACTAGACAGCAGTCAACTGCAGAATATGTTGGTCTATTGTTTTTACTTCTTAAATTCAAGAAGCAATGTAATTATCAGCCATAAAGCACTAATACTTCAATATCACTCAGAGACTATTCCCCAAACTGGGTCCAAGCACAAAAAGAACAAAAATTGAAAAGGAGAAAGTTGTGGTAGGCTCAAGACATGTTGGATTCGGTCTCCTCTGAGTCCTCGCTACCAGACTCCTCGGTCTCTTCAACAATAACTGGCCGGCGTCCAACTCCACAACTAGCATGACCACCAGACTGAGCTCCCCAACCTCGAACTGCTGAAGGCGCCATGCTAACTCTCTGCACACATTCATAGATATTAGTAGTTGCATTGCACGCATACATGGCATATGTAGTTGCATTGCACGCATACATGGCATATGCATTGCATATTTTCTTTTGTGGCTATTTATACTTATAGAGACATGCTCGTCGAAGAGCCTCGCCACAACAAACTTGAGGCGTGTCGCCTCGTTCAGCTGGCTCACCTTATTATAATCGACAATGGATACCTATAGGATGAAGCAGGGGTAGACAATAAGAAAAAAGAAGAATCAAAAGTAATAATCAGAATTAAAGAGCAGAAGGTACTCATATGGGTGCAGCCAGGTGGAGATATCCGATACGGGCTCACCAGATGTGTCTCCAGTATGCCCTAAGCGGGTTGACCTGTGCGGTCCAAAATAAAAGAGAATGATGCACCCGGTCCATACTTCGGCTTGCCAACTATGACAACCGTATCTAGAGCCCTAGAGTCAGAGCTTCCTCTCGTGCGCTTGTCGCTCTACTGTTGTTGCAAGAATAAAACACAGCCAGTGAATAAAAGGAAAATAGATATTGGGGCAAAGCTAAAAATAGAATAACAAGAGTGGATGAAGTTCACCTGTAATGGGGCATTGTCATGTCCCCTATCTAACTCCTCCGCTTCTACAAAGGGATCAAACTTAGTAAGAGGAGGGAGATGGACTAGGAGTTGGGTATGTTGACACGTGTCTTTATGCCCCCACCTAATCCGATGAGGATATGAGGATGCGGAATGAAGGGTTATTGCTATCTAGAAGTCTTTTGATCCAAGGATTTAAATTAGACCAACTTAAATGTGTCTGGATTGCATAAGAATCGCGTCACGCAGCTATCAAGTGCATGACGGCACTGTCGGTTGCATCACGCAACTCCAATCTAGATGACGTGACCGTGAATGCCGACATAACGATTTTTCATTCTGTCTGAGTACGTGGCAATGATCTAGAAAGTGAGCCGCGTCATGCAACTATCGAGTCCATCATGCAGCCATAAGCTGCGTGACACAACTATCCTCTGTTGCCCTACTTCTATAAATACATCATTTTATCTCTTATTCGGGGCTGGTTTTTAGGGCGTCAGAAAAAATACACTAGCGGCTAAGTCTTTCTCCAGAGACTCTTCTGAGTTCCCTTGACAAAAAACAGCCATTAGACATCAATTAGGTTAAAAACGAAAATCATAAAAAGAAGAAAAAGCTAGAGAAAAAAAAGAGGAAGCATTTAAATCCTTGTGGACAGAGCTTCTGGAACCCATTAATCCTCATTCTTTAAGGTGTTTAAGCCGTTTATAATCCTCAGTCTGAGGGTTAGGTAATTACTCTAAACCTTTCTTTGTATTTTATTTATTGTTATTTATTTTGCTATTATTTTAGTAGTTTAATCTTAGTTAAAAGGTATTCTACTCACTCTTGGCTGTCTTTAGATCTTATTAAAGCATGTTTAAATAAAAGAATGATTTAAATAAGCTGTTTGAAAAATAAGCACGGACCAGAGCAGTTGCGTCACGCAGCCAGTAGTTCCGTAACAGACCTGGCAGTTGCGTGCTGGAGCTGTTCATGTCCAAAATATCATTTCTTTACCCAGATTAGTTGCGTCATGCAGCTATCAGTTCCGTAACGGAACTGGAGGTTGCGTGACGAAACTGTTCATGTTCACGATTTTATTGTATTTTTAATATTCTATTTTTAATTGTGAATCTAAAATATACGGTTGATGAACCTGGAGTTTTAAGAACAGTTAGGTCACGCGACTATTAGTTCCGTCACGCAGCTGTTCTTCCAAAGAACAACTGCGTGACGCGACTGTTCTAGGATTCCAGAAACAATTTTTGTTCTTCCAAAAATTAACGAATTTTGTACAAAGTAAAATGTAATTTTTCCAATAAATTCGAAGATGACTAATTGTGAGCAGATTGCAATTTAATTGAGTTTAGAATATTAAAATGTAATTATGCATGATTTTGGATTTTTGGTTTTTCGGGTTTAAATTTTTAATTGGGTAGACTGTATCTTTTTAGGTTCGATTTGTGGCCCGCCTTTAACCATAAGGCAAGAGCGGGTCTTTTATTTATGTGGTTTATTTTGGTTTGGATGATTTGGATGATTACAGATGTAGTAATATAATTTGATTGGGACGATTAATTGATTTTCCGTATAGGAACTCGGTTCGATTCATTCGGGTAGGGTTTAAATAGATGAATTGGCTTTTCTAACTAAAAAAATTAATTAGAAATCGTAGGTTAAAAGAGGTCAGATTTTCCCGGCGTCGACTTCCAACGAGCCGGCGTACCCAATTCCCTTACCCAAAATCGCACTTGGTGCGTCGGACTAGTTTTCGAAATAATTTGGCCTTAAAAAGAATTGGGTTTAAAATGGAGTCATTTTTGTAAAAACAAAATTGGAAACGGTCCCATTGCCGAAAAAATGGGTGGCGACTCAAAAATGTTTTATAAGACCGATTTATCGGCCCCCATAAAACGTTTTGTCACCCTTTTTCATCAAAAACAAAAGGACACGTTTTTCGGGTCGCTCGGGGGCGGCACGAAAATAGATTGGCGACTCTACTGGGGATTTTGCACCCACTAATCCCTGGTTATTTTTAAAACTAGATGGTTGCAATTAGGAATTGACTCTAAACCTACGTTTTCTAAAAATTATTAGAAAGCCGTTGAAAAATTCTTTAATCGTCCGTGTTTGTTTCTTTGCTTTTCCTTATTTTTCTAAGTTCTTGCATCCATACTGCATTTCTCTCTTCTCACCACTATCTACCCATATTATTCCTCAGTATCATTATTAATTTCAAAGGTGGATCCAGCCTAAACCTTGCGTTTTAGGCACATCCACCCGAGAATTAGCAATTTTTACCAACCGCAAGCCTATTACCTTTAAAGGTGCATCAAAAGGAGTAGGCCCATGTAAAAGCCTGAATCCTGTTTGCGGAACCCGAACTTTGTAAGCCCAATGGACTAAAGCCCATGCATGTAGTTGAAAGCCTTAGTCACTTCCCCTAAGGAAAACATGTTTCTGTTTGCTGTTTTGCCGCATTCATTTCCGAGAGTTTATATCGTCAATCTCAAAACCCCCTGTTGGTTGTCGAAATTAGACCAAACCCTAGGAAGCAGATGTCGAAATTTATACCAACGGAACTCGTGTGTGGGAGAGATAAGGTTGGAAGGCATGCATTTCCCAACTCCCGTTTCCCTATGTGTTATAAACTGCTCATCTGTTGTGACATTTACGCACCACGTAATACTTTTCGTTTCAGCCATGCATTAATAAGAGCTAATTTTCGGTATGGACGTTTGACCTTGATTTTGAGACTGGACCTCTAATTCATTTTGAATAACATAATGCAATCGTTTATAGTGAATTAATACCCAAACGAAAAGGGAGTTATAAAGGGGTTGCGACTCCTTCGTGTTTTCACATTTCTCGCGTTATCTGAGAGTAAGCGTAAGATTACAAAAATTTGTAACTAGTCAAAATAAGATCCTGCTTGGGACCATCTGTTCCAAGGCAAAAAGTAAGGACACAAAAAATAAATAATAACGAAAAGTATCCCGCTTGGAAATTCATTCATTCCAAGGCAAAAATTGGGGACTTGAGAGAAAATAGCCGACTGTAAAATCCAAAAGGAACGGTCGACGACAGATAATGCCAAAAATATTTGAGTACAAAGTAAATAATTGCTATGTTATTCATACCGAATTTTAGGTCCAGTCGTCGAAAACGAGATCTTATTTCCATACCGGTCATTGGCACATTAGATTTGCATTCTTCATCCTGTGTGCTTCTATTCTTCATGCATACATGCAAAACCTACTTTAACTCAGGTCCTTTCATCTATCAGTCAGAATTGATCCATCTTTGGAAATCATTTCGGGAGTTTGGCACCGACGTCCTAGTAAACGTTTGGTCAGAGTGTCCCTAATCCCCGAGCCTGCTCCGGTTAGTTCTATGGTTAGTCCAAGTTCGCCTGCTACGGTTGTTGATTCAGATCTGGTTGAAATGGCTGACGGTAATGTGAATGAGACTAGTTTTTCCTCGGCCCAGCTATGGGCTATTACTGAGATAATAGCCGCTGCTTTTGCTCAAGAGAGGGCCCAGAATTAGGTTCCTCCTGCTTCAAGTAATTAGCCTATAGTTGAGAAAAGAGAGATTCCAGAACCCACCTCGGGTAACCAAACCTCTGCTGGTAATGCTGCTCCGGTTGAGAATGATCTAATTAAGCAATTGGCAGAACTGAAAGATAAGGTCGAGAAAATGTCTGTTTCAAACGAGAAAGACCCGGTTACCAATTTCCATGTGACTGAATATGTTCTGAAGCCCACAAGTTCTACTTCTTTCAAGACCTTCAAGCATACCATATTTGAAGGGGATAACGACCCAAGGTCTCATGTGTCTAAGTTCATTCGCATTGCACAAATGAACCGATATAATGAAGAGGATGTATTGCGGGCATTTCCTCAGACATTGCATAAAAGCTATAGGAGATGGTATGATGGTTTGGATATTGAGACGCAGAGAGATTGGGTCAAACTTCAGATCGCCTTCCTCAAGCACTTCAAAACAGATGACAGTGATGAGTTTGGCCTGTGTGATTTGGAGAG
This sequence comes from Jatropha curcas, assembly GCF_041381405.1. Taxonomy (NCBI): domain Eukaryota; kingdom Viridiplantae; phylum Streptophyta; class Magnoliopsida; order Malpighiales; family Euphorbiaceae; genus Jatropha; species Jatropha curcas. Next base: position 19,533,961 of record NC_143158.1, on the reverse strand, counting down.
CTTACGGCAAGAAAAGGATGAAAGCTTCTCCGACTATTACAGAAGATGGAGGACAAAGCTGTTCATGGTCCAGATAAGGCCAAAGGACTAGGAGCTGATCAGGGTTTTCAGTCGAAGCTTGCTACCTTACTTCAAGGAGAGGATGCTGGCCCAACCTCTCACCAACTTTTCTTTAGTGCAAAGGGCTGGGCTAAATATTGAAGAGTTGTACAAAGAAGAGAAGAAGAAAAGCCGGGGGTTTGGTAATTACCGGTCTTCCTATAGTGATCAAAGTAGAAATGCTGGAAATGCTGCTACAAACCAAACAGGGAGTAACAATACAGTTGTAGCTGTTAACGAGAAAATGAGAAGGGAATTCACGGATCTGGGTAGACCTTTAAGCACGGTCATGAGGTCCTGCATCAAGAACAGTGTGCTGTCAAAGCTACCAGTTAATCCATCTAAGCCTATTCTGGGTAGGTTTCTTGATTAGGATTGCGAGTATCACCAATGCAAGGGTCATTCTACTGATAATTACTTCCAGCTCAGGCATGCAATACAAGACCTGATAGATAGTGGGAAGATCACCAAGCCTTCTGAGCGCAATAAGCCGAGAACAAGGAATAATCCCTTACCGCAATACCAGTATAACTATCCACCCCACAAGTCTCAAACGGGTGGATCAGTTAATGCGATTGGGAGTGGTCTGCCTGAAGAGTTGGTATTGGCAGAGGCAGAGTTGGAAGAGAAGATGTGTGCCATGTTGAACATCTGGGATGACTGCAGCAGTGAGGAGGAAGCGGAACAGAAGCCAGTAAAGGTTGAAATAGAAAGGAGCATCATAGTCAAAGTTGGCGAAGTACCAGAAAATGAAGATGAACAGCTCCAGCTAGCAATCCAAAACAGTCTGGCTGATCAGGCAGACCAATGGTATTATAGTAGCGCTGAGGATGTAAATGAAGTTGGCATTCAGAGTTTGACCCGGAGCGATCGTGTGTATAACCCAGACAATAGTTCCCAGGTCAAAGGAAAAGAAGTTGTCATTGATGGGACAGGAAAGAAAACATCAGATAAGGGTGAAGAACAGCCCAAGGAGAAGAAGAAGGAAGATGAAATGGGGAAAGCACAAAAGCAGGCTACTGAAGTAGGTGAAAGTAGTCAAAACAGAGTACCAAGCGGCGTAACAGCGAATTCAGTGCTGAGCTAGCTACAAAGGACTAAGGCTGACATCTCATTGTGGGATTTTTTTCATAGCCTCAAAGGAACACAGAGAGTCTTTATTGGAGGCTATGACATTTGTCGAAGTTCCTGCCAGAATCCAGAACGTGGATATGATTAATGTGTTGCAACGCAGGATTGGTGAGATCACTTTCTTTGATTCCGACCTCCCTCCCGAAGGTAGGAATCACTTCAAACCTCTATACATCCAGGTTGCTGTTAATGGACGAGAAACCCGCAATGTGATGGTTGATAACGGGTCGGCATTGTGCGTATGCCCATTGAAAATATTGTCCAAATTTAAGATTAAAGAGTCAGAACTCGAGCCATCTAACATGGTTGTTAAAGCCTATGATAACACCATGCGTAGCGCTAGGGGAACCTTCAGGGCAAAGATTTCGATAGGAATGATAGAAAGTTGGGTGGACATAGTAGTCTTGGACATCTTGGCCAATTATGCTCTGCTGTTGGGAAGGCCATGGCTTCATCCTTTGGGTTCAATTCCATCCACATTGCACAGAAAAGTTAAGGTACCTTAGGGCGCTGATGTGGTAACTGTTAATGCACAGGAAGAATTGAATGTGGCGGCTGTGGAAGGTATAGAGGCAGCTGTGCCCTTATTTGGTTTTCAGGTGGCTATGATTGATGATGCTGTAATCACCGAAGACAAAAGTGCAGTCAATAGGATGAGCCCTTTTTCCCGTAAAATGATGAAGAAGATGCAATGGAAGTACGGTAAGGGGCTAGGCCGAGATTTACAAGGAAGATTTGAACCTATGCCATCGACGCAGACTTGGGTACTCAGAGTATCGGAAGAAAGAGAAGTATGAAGTCCAATCTCCGATAAAAGAGCCGGGACTGAACAGGATTTTCTTTACCCCGGAGGCTTCCGGAGCATTTCAGAGCAGGGGTAAGACATATCCAGGTTTGGAGATCTTCATGACAGATTTTGAGGAACAGCTCATAAGGTCTCCAGAGCCTTCTCTTGAGCAATTGGTAGATGGAACACAATTCATGATTGGCATGGTCCAAGCAGGCAGTGGCACAGAATGGTCACAAAAGATGCCTAAATTTGAAGATTTTCTCAGGATTGGGGATGAAGCTTCAAAGGTGATCCAAGAGCAGAAGTCCAAGGTGAGGATCCTCAAGTCATTGCTAGCAGCAGAAGATGCAGAAGAAGCGGAGAGGAAGATGCTAGAGGTGAAAGAGAAAGCTGCCCCAGAAACCAAGGATGTCCCTGATGCTGCGGAAGTGGTTCAAGCCATCAAAGATAGTTGTGATGAATGTATTGAACAAGTTATTAATCCTGTCTTTTGTTTTTCTGATTATTGTTTTGAGAACGATTTGGATGGATTCCCTTTATTATTTCAATCAATGGAAGTGAATTTTGATCACTTGTTTTCTTGTTTTCCTGATTGTCACGTTCATGGCATTGATTGTACCACACGCATATTTGACATAAATGCATTGCATCATTTTGCATTTAATCTAAGCACCGTCGAAGATCCCAAAATAATCGAAATCGAATCAGACTTTAAGCTCGAGCTCAGAAAGGATCTCCAAGAATGTCTCAAGAGAAATTCGAAAGTCTTTGCTTGGAGTTATGCTGATATGCCAGGGATTGACAGGTCAATTGCAGAGCATTTCATCCCTACCGATTCGAATATCAAGCCAGTAAAGCAGAAAAGAAGACGAGTCAAGCCAAAGTGGCAAGAAAAGATCAAGGCTGAGGTTTAGAAGCAGTTAGATGCGGGTTTCTTGGAGGTAGTGCATTACTCTGAGTGGTTGGCAAACATAGTCCCTGTGCTAAAAAAGGATGGGAGACTAAGCTTTTGTGTCGACTATAGGGACTTAAACAAAGCCTCACCCAAAGACGACTACCCACTTCCACATATAGATGTTTTGATCGACAGTGCTTCTGGAATGGGATGCTATTCCATTATGGACGGATTCTCTGGGTATAACCAAATTCTGATGGCTTTAGTTGATAAGCATAAGACTGCCTTCACTACTGATTTCGGGACTTTCTGTTATAGGGTCATGCCGTTTGGGTTGAAGAACGCTGGGGCAACATATCAAAGAATGGCTACAACCTTGTTTCATGATATGATCCATAAAGGTTTGGAGGTATATGTGGATGATATGGTGATCATACGGAGATGTTGGAAAAGTTCTTCGCGCGGGTCAAACAGTACAATTTAAGACTCAATCCCAAAAAGTGCATATTTGGAGTAATAAAGGGGAAGTTGTTAGGTTTTATTATGGGACCTAACGGGATTGAGATTGACCCAGACAAAATAAAATCAATTCAAGACATGGAACTGCCAAGAACAGAGCGCCAGGTGAGAAGCTTTTTGGGGAAGGTCCAGTATATCAGCAAGTTCATTTCTAGATTATCTATTACTTGTGCTCTGATCTTCAAGCTAGTTAGGAAGAACCAGCCGGTCAGATGGAACGTGGATTGTCAGAAGGCCTTTGACCATATAAAGGAGTACTTAACGAATCCACCGGTGTTAAGTTCGCCTAGACCAGGAGAACCTTTAATTCTGTATTTGTCTGTAGAGGACGCAGGAGTTGGAGCTATGTTGGTATAGCCAGACGCTGCTGGAGTAGAAAAGGTCATTTATTATATTAGCAAGAAATTACTGCCTATTGAGGAGAAGTATAATTTCATAGAAAAGACATGTATGGCAGTAGTGTGGTCGATCAAGAAGTTGAGGCCTTATTTTGATTCTTTCAGGGTCACCTTTGTTTCTAAAATTGATCCTATGAAGTATCTTTAGAAAACACCTACTCTAGAAGGGCGGTTGTCCAAATGGCTAATACAGATGTCCAGTGTAGATGCAGAGTTTGTCACAAAGAAGACAGTCAAAGGTCGGGTTGTTGCAGAATTCCTGGCTGAGAACCCCATTGCAGATGATGAACTGTGGGAGCTAGAATTTCTGAATGAACACTTGCTATGCATTGAAATAGGGGTCTGGAAACTGTACTTTGACGGATCAGCCAATAGGAATGGAGCTGGAGCTGGTATTGTGATAGAAGCACCCAATGGTGAGGTGACAACAATGTGCAAAAGGTTGTTCCCAGTCACCAACAATATGGCGGAATACGAAGCATGTATTATGGGAATCAAGTCTCTTCTTGCAACAGGTGCTAAGGTGGTTGAGATGATAGGAGACTCATTGTTGGTTATCGAACATGCCAATGAAAGATGGAAAGTTGAGGAAGACAGACTGAAGCCCTATGTTGAGTACTTATTAAAGAAAGCAGCACTCTTTGACATGATCACTTTTACTCACATAGGTAGGACTCATAACAGAATCCCGGATGCTTTGGCAAATTTAGCCTCAATGTGGCAAGATTTGAGAAAGGTCCCAAAGAAACCATTTATCATTACCGCAGCAAATATGCCATGCTATGAAGAACATTTTGTGAATCAAGTTGAGTCAGAGGAAGAACCTTGGTTTACGGATATTTTGCGGTACATGAAAGATGGAACCTTTTCTGATGATGCAACAAAAGAAGACCGATTGGTTCTACGAAAAATGGTGTTGAATTATGTCCTAGCCGATGGTGAACTGTATAGGAGGGCTTGGGATGGAATGCTTCTAAGATGTGTAGGCAAGAAGGAAGGAGAACAGATAATGAAGAAGATCCATGAGGGAGTCTGTGGTACTCATTTGAGTGGCGTGAGTTTGGCTAGAAAGATTATGAGGCAAGGTTACTTTTGGGTGCAGATGGAAGGTGACTGTGTCAATTATGTTTGTCATTGTAAAGCCTGCCAGTACCACGATAACAAAAATCACTTGCCTGCTGTTGAACTACACCCAACAACTCCTTCTTGGCCTTTTTCAGCCTGGGGTATAGATATTATTGGCAAGATCACGCCAGCAGCGTCAAATGGTCATCAGTATATCCTAGTCGTCGTAGACTACTTTTCCAGGTGGATTGAAGCTCAGTCTTATAAGACTTTGACTGCCAAACAAGTGGCTAGATTTATTGAGCAGAACATTTTTTGTCACTATGGTGTTCCTCATCACATAGTTACAGAAAATGGTTCTCACTCTCAAGCAGATGTCGGCCAGTTGTTATACAGATATAAGGTTGAGCATCACCATTCCTCTCCTTATCGACCTTAAGCTAATGGTGCAGTGGAAGCTGCCAATAAGGAGATTAAGAGAATTCTATCCAAAATGTGCGAGAAGTATAGAAGCTGGGCTGAGAAACTTCCTTTCACACTCTGGGGGCATCGAACTACCTTCAAATCTGTAAATGGAGCTTCTCCTTTCGAGCTTGTATATGGGATGGAGGCAGTATTACCAGTAGAGCTTGAAAAGAAGTCTCTCAGGGTTCTTGTGGAAGCTGGTCTGACCGAAGAAGAGTGGGTCAAGAAAAGGTACGAACTACCTTCAAATCTGTAAATGGAGCTTCTCCTTTCGAGCTTGTATATGGGATGGAGGCAGTATTACCAGTAGAGCTTGAAAAGAAGTCTCTCAGGGTTCTTATGGAAGCTGGTCTGACCGAAGAAGAGTGGGTCAAGAAAAGGTACGAAGATCTGGCACTTTTAGATGGCAGAAGATTGAATGCCAGATTCCAGGATCAGATGAGAAAGAGAAGGATTGCTCATTTCTACAATAAGCGGGTACATCCAAGGGCTTTGAAAAATGGAGATTTAGTGTTGGTCAGACTGTTAGACCACGAATCCCAGAGTCATCCTAGAGGGAAATTTAGACCCAACTGGCATGGACTGTTCAGAATTCAGAAGCTATTGGACAAGGGTGCCGCTGAATTGGTCACTACGGAAGGGAAGCCTTTTAATCGGATCGTAATTAGGACCAAATGAAAAGGTTCTAAGTCTAAGATGATGATTTCGATTAATAAAAAAAATAAAAAAAGAAGAAAAAAAGAAGAGGGGGCTAGGTTGAAAACCCGAAAGGGCAATCTAGGTAAGAAATGAGCTCGCTAGGTTGAAAACCCGTAAAGGGCGGCCTAGGCAAAAGTTAGAGTGTAAAAAAATAAAATAAATAAAAATTTTGAGATTAACGCATGGTGCTTAGTTTAAATGTGAAATCTATGCCATACATTTGTGACAGACTTGCGATTGGTTGCTCAATGCCATCAACCTGACTAGAAGGAGAATAGGCGAATGAGTAGTTAGAATGAGCGACTATTGTGTTAAAATAGTTTCTCTTTACTTCTGTATGATGTTGAAAGAAGTAAGATCAATAAAGAGCTTGAGTTTCAAATTTTTCTTCCCTTTTGTTTTTGGGGTATTATTGATGATTACAAGACCTTCCTCTCTACTTATTTGATCGGAATTTGCTCATTAGTTTTGAAGATGTTTTGGCTGTTGGTCCTGCATGAGTATTGGATTCTTTTAGACAGTGATCAGGAGGTCAAATGCTATTTTCTCAGTGGTTTCCTTGGAAGGATCGATAAAGAAAAACCATGAATGAAGTCCTTAGCACTTAGTAGGTTCATACATGAGGAAGTTGCATATTTTATCTGTCTAAATATTACAGGTGATAAAATAGTCACCCCATCTTTTTATTTTCAGATGTAAATTTCTGTCCTTAGTCAAAAGATCCACTTTTATATGCTTTCATTTCTTAATCCAAGGGCAGGAGGCCCAAATGCTAATCCAACAAATAATTTCGAAAGAAAAGATTTGTTGTCTTTTGTTGCCTCTAAGTGCAGAAAGCAGGAATCAATAAAGACAGAACTACCAGAGTTATTCATTGAAAAAAAGAGAGGGGATACATTGATTGGGAGCTCATGGCCTCCCGGAATACAAGAAACTGAATGAAAGAAAAGGCAGCATTCATCCTAGAGGTTGGACCATCAAACACCAACCCATTCAAGACCCACTTTATCACTGGGAGTAAAACCAGTCCACATACTCAGGTGTCACGGTATCATGCATTGCCCCTTGACCCATGTACCAGGTATTTCGGTTCCGCCAACAATCAGCCAGGTTGGTCAACAGACTCTGCGTCATGGGACCACTCTCAAAGTTATGGACTCTGGGAACGCGCTGAATAATACCATACTAGCGGTTGATCCTGTCTGGAAGATAGGCCATGGAACGATCGAGACTAGCATACAACACATAGTTGAGGTTCATGCTCCCGGCAGTGACTAGTCCAATCCTCCACCAAGGATAAATCCACTGAATCACGGGGCTATCTCTAAAATCAAACTGTCCTCTAGAACGGGGGAAAAAATTGGCAGGCCCATAGGTTGGAATTGAACGAGCTTGGACTGGAGGAATCAGGCTCAGCTTATCTAAAGCCCAGGCTTGCAGTAACATCAGGCAACCCCGATGGTGAATGTTGAAATTGGTGACCTGAAGGGCAATATCCCTAACCCAGCACATGGTCTCTCCCATGATCATCATAAAGATGGTGCGACGGTACAACTGCATGTCACGGACAACGGTCAACAGTCGGAAATCTCCAATTCCAGGTTGGTGATTCTTCATGGCATACACATTCAGCAACAAGAAACAACAAGCCCGAACCCAAGAGGGGTTCGCATCCATGGACAGAACCCTATTAAGAAAAGGCTCTAAGGGAAGGCCTTGATCCGGGTCTATTCCGTCAGGAAGGTAAACCAGGCATAGAGCTGCAATCTCGGCCAAATCATATCTCGGGCCTGGGGGCAAAGCTAGAGTTTCATCTTGTTCAGGGTGATGACCCATCATGGCACACATCTCCTCATAGGTCAGAGTCACTTCGGAGTCTTCAAATCGAAAAACCATAGTGTTAGGGTTAAAGTACCTCACAAGTCAGGATAAGAAACCATGGTCAGGCTTCAAGTCTTTGAAATATTTCAGCCAGGCTAGTTGGTTCATGGGGTGGATTTGCCACAGGTCATCAGGTATGGATTGAACGAAGGATGAGACTTGGTTTCGGAAAGCCATGGAGGAAAAGGATTATTGAAGAAAAGGGTTGTTTTGAATGCAGTAGAGTGAGGAGAGAACGAAGAAGGGGGCTTCTATTTATAGGAGTGGAAAGGCTTCAATGAATGCGATGCTATCACCAGCTGGCATGGCATCTACCCTCGGCAGAGATAAGTTTTGGAATAAGGTAGATGGGCATTTATGCCCGCATTAACAGGATGGACCACTATGGCAGATGGGTATTTATGCCTGCATTAACAAGATGGACCACTTTGGCAGGTGAGTGGGACGTTCCCTTTTTTGTTTCTGTGGTTTTGTTTAATTTTCATTTCATTTTGTCTGTTTTGGAACTAAGTAGATGGGCATTTATACCCGTATTAATAAGGTGGACCACTCTGGCAGGTGAGTAGGACATTTCCTTTTTGGTTTTGTGGTTTTGATTAATTTTCATTTCATTTTCTTTCGTCCGTTTTGCAATAAGGTAGTTGGGCATTCACGCCCGCATTAACGAGATGAACCACTCTCGCAAGTAAGTGGGGTACTTCCTTTTTGTGTTTTATTTTCTTTATCCAGGAATAAAGTGAAGTCTCAAAAAATTGTAAATAATAAAAGAAATGTAAATAATAATGTAAAAGAAATGTAAATAATACTGAAATGTGCTCCAAGGAGCTACAAAATATCATAAAAATGCGATCAAAAATGGAGAGGACTAGTGAACGTCACCTTCGGCTAGGACCAGCTGCCGCCTGCCTGACAGAGGATGGTGGAGGTGGTGGAGCATCGTCAGACAAAGAGCCATCATCATCATCCTCCTCCTCCTCGGAGAAATCCAAAGGAATCCCCTCCACCTCCAGTCTAGTCCAGAGCCTGTCAACCTCCATCTGGAGATGAGAAACAGCAGTAGCCTGACGGGACTGATGCCTCCGTAGCCTGCCGATCTCTAACTCCTGTGAAAATAAAAAGGGAGAAGGGTAAGAGAAGTACACAAAGCAAAAAGCAAAGAGCAAGAAAATCATACCCTCTCGTGGAGCTCCGGATACAAGCTGGCGATGTAGGTTCGAGCAAAGTAGAACCTCTAGTAAAGCTCCTAGTATCTCTGAGCAGGCACCTGCAAACGCAGAAAGGCATTCAATAAAGAATCCCCAAGGTAAATATCTCTGACTTGGTAAATTCGTTTTTCTACTTACATGTGTGGCATGCTCAGGATCTAGCTGTAGCTGTGGCGGAGCTTGCCTGAGGTCAGCAGGAATAGCAATGGTCGTTCCAAGGCCCAGAGTGGGATCCAAAGCAACCTCTATGCCCGGAGGGAAGGGGACATCACCTAGCACGGCGCCCACAGGCTCGGTAGGAACATCAGCCTCTGCCTGTGTCCCATAAAAGGCAGGTGTCCGATGCCTCTTCCTATCTTGCAATAAGTCAAAGAAATCCGGTTAATTACTCGGCCAAAGTATGGGGAGAATCAATGATGAGGACAAGAGAGTTACCTGAGAGTACTCTCGGACATCCAGCAATCTGGTCCTCAATCGGGTAGAGAGGTAGGAGGCATAATCACCAGGTATCAGGTAGTCATTAGCGGGAAAGCCATCATATTCCAGCAATATGTCCTCCGGAGTCATCCCCTCTAAAATGCACATGTGGCGAGGAGGAGCGACGGGCAATCATCTTTGGGCCATGGCAGTACGGATCTCGAAGACCCTCTCCCCCAAATAATACCGGTCCACCCAGTAGCCATGAAGCAAGACTCTGGACCGGGTGAGGACCTCTGCTAGGGCACGAGGAGGATAGGCTGCCCAAGCATCCCCCTCCCATGGAGTCAGAAGGAGCTGCAAAACAGAAAAGTCAGTCGAATTAACAGTAAAAATAAAAGAGGAGACGTTACTCAGAAAATTCTTTGTACTCACGTCAGCCAAGGCCCTATCGTTAAGATAGCGCCTCCAGAAGTATGGATCCTCTAAACTAGACAAGGTATGATGGTGATGCGCCAAGTATCGAGGAATCCACTGAGCCTCAGTAGAGGTATCACTTTTTGGACCACCGGGATAGATCCGATACTCATATGCCCATACTTGTTACAAAATTCCAACAGTTAAGTGTAAATTTGAGTGATTAAAAAAAATAATAATAATAATAACAAAATAAAATAAAGGAAGAAAAGTCAGAAGGATAGGTGTCTTACGTCAAGCGGGCGGAGAAATGTGAATACTCAAATTTTGAGGCTCAAAAAGCCTGTTTTTTTGGACTGCAAACAGTCCGGTCGAACCGGAGGCCATTCGAAAAAGTTCACCGAAAGTATGCCAATATGGTACTTGAAATGTCCAGAAAATTACGAGGATCACAGAACTGGTCCCGGAATATTTTTTGGAGGTACGGAACTCCCGAAAAAGCCTTCGAAACGAAAAACTAGAAAGTGGACAAGCCACAGCGGCGGCGGCCGCCGGCCAAGGCGGCTGAGGCCACCGGCCAGGGCGGCAGCGGCCGCCCTCCGCGGCGGCAGCTGCCGCCCTCCAGCACGGTTTTTCCTATAAAATCAGCCCCGATGCAACTTTTTTACTGACTCAGTCTATGTTGACGGACGCTCTCTTCTCCCCTATGCTCCTTGCGGTTCTTTTACTGCTTTTTCTACTCCTAATTCTACAACCGCATGTGAACCCCTCCCCCAGATATCATGGCATATGATGCATGTGACTAAGGGCAGAAATGCACGTGAATGTATGAGTCGCCACCTTGTTTAATTATTTTAGGGTAAACTAGGAAAAAACCCTAAGTGACTCCAATTTTAATTAACCTAATTACTAGATTAATTAACCCAATGTTTAAGGCATGGTCTACGAACCCGAGTTGGATCCTGAGACTATGTCATGCTGATGAACTAAACTATGAATGAATGTTCTGCAAGGAAGATGATGTAATTGAAAATGTTTATGTGATTTCGACTTGCCGCTCGGGGTTAAATCCCAAACGTGCCTACGTACTTCTGTGAACACCCAAATTTTGAGGCTCGAAGAGCCATTTTTTTCAAACTGCAAACAGCCCGGCCGGACTAAAGGCCATTTTGGAAGTTCACCGAAAATATGCCAATATGGTACTTAAAACGTCCGGGACGTCGCGAGGATCGCGAAACTGGTCTCAAAATTTTTTTTGGATGTCCGGAACTCTCGGAAAAGCCTCCGGAGCGAATTTTGTCAAAACCACCGGCACGGCGGCTCCGCCGCCGGCCTCCGGCGACCCTGCCACCGAGCTCCGGCGGCCCAGCCGCCGAGTCCCCGGCGGCCCGGCCGCCGATATGTCCATTTTTTTTCTATAAATAGTGGCCCCGACCCTCCGTTTTCGGCACTCAGTCTGTGTTGACAGACGCTCCTTCTCCCTACGCTCTTTGCGATTCTTTACTGCTTTCTTGCATTTTTTTTTTTTAGTTTGATTTTATTGTTGTGATACTTGGTCACTTAAAATTAAATTAAAATTAATTCCCTTAACGAGGAGCTTAACCTGGAGTTAAGAAGCGGTCGACGATTAAATCAGGTACGTAAGTTAAACTTTTGCCTATTTAATTTTAGCACTTCATGCATACTTCTTTTCTACTCCTAATAATTCTACAACTGCATAAATGCATTCATACCATCATATAGGCAAGTAAATTGCCTCAATTAAAATATGATTAAGCTAAATGCCCGGTTAATTAATAATCGTGGTATTAAAGTTTAAATCCGACAATATTGGCTTAAAATATCTAGTCTTTCAATGGCTATGGTATGATTGCTTTTATTTCGAACAATTTTCGGCTTAAGTCCAATTAATCAATAATTGTGATCAAAAGGCCTTAATTAATCACGTTCTTTTGGCAACAACTTGCCTAAATCAACACATTTTGGGTAAAAGCCTTTTAAATAACCAAACTTTTGGCAACAATTGCTTAAAATCAAAGTTTTGGCAAAATGTCTTAAAACTAAATCAATTTTTAGGTTTTAAAACCTAAAAATCAATCATTTTGGCGACAATCGCCTAATCGACACTTTTGGCAATTTATTGCCTAAATCACAAAAATCATTTTGGCTAAAAGCCTTAATTCATTTTTGGCAAGCAAATAAGTCCAATCAAACACATCTTTTGGCTGAAAGCCATTAAAATCAACACTTTTGGCATCAAATGCCTAAAAATCAATCAATTCTTTGGCAAAATGCCTAAACAAAAATGCACAAAGCATACACACACTCATGCATAAAGCATCCCCTTCAAAGCCCTCTAAAAGAGGCCTATCGAACTACGTGGACTTTGATCTTCCATTCAAACAGGAAGTATGTAGGCACGTTCGGGATTTCACCCCGGGCGGCAAGTCGAAATCACTTTAAACATGTCATTCACCCTGCAAAGCATTCAAGCATTCATTCATGGTTAGTTTATTCAGCATGACATAGTTTCGGGATCCATCTCGGGTTTGCACACCATGCCTTAATCATTGGGTTAATTAATCTAGTAACTAGGTTAATTAAAATTGGAGTCACTTAGGGTTTTTTCCTAGTTTACCCTAAAATAATTAAACAAGGTGGCGACTCTCACACATCACGTGCATTTCTTCCTTAGTCACATGCATTCGTATGCATTGATATTTGGGGAGGGGTTCACAGTTTGGCGACTCTGCTGGGGACTGTAAATGTAATCTTTTTGCATAAGAAGACTACGATTGCTGCATAGACTAACCTGCCCTTCTTTAGGGCATTATTTTAATATGCTTTGTTTTGCAGGGTACCCTAACACGAATCAAGTGTTCTTTCTTTAAGAATACTTGATTAGGAGATTTGAACCAAATTGACAAACTTGATTAAGACATTTAAACTTGTTGATTTATTTGCACGATCGAGAATCCTTTTCTCCATTGCATAAAAAATGAATTTCAAATGAATTTCTTCTCTTTCTGTTCAAACTTCTGAGTCTGGATAGCAAGTAGCGCTGATCGGCAGGTCTCTTTGATTATGTCGACGGACAGCCAAAGCGTCCTCCCTGTTACCGCAAACCGCCCCTAATCCTTTTAGGGGTGGCCCATGGGTATGCGTACCGTCGGACCCACGTGAAACTCTTTGTTTCACATGTGGTTAGGTATATCCATACTCAAGGTTCAAGGGTCCCTTATAAGCCGATTCTCTATTTTGAGTCATAGCCTATAGAACCTATCCTTTAGGACTGTATGCACCCAATGATGTGAATCATATCATTAAACAGATTATGACGTGTTGTTATGCGCATTCACGACATATCATAAACATGGGTTAAACACAAAGAGAGCATGAAATACCCTTTTACTTTCAGTCATGCACAGTTGGACAAGAGAGTCAATTCACCTCACATCAGCTACCTGATACACTGACCACTGTACCTAATCCAGCTACCCTTATCCTTACAGGTGCCCACAATCTGAGTGCCTACCCAAGTGCCAGACACACCTACAGTGCTATCACCAGCTTCACCAGCTACACCAGCTTCGCCTACAACTCCAACAATCCTATCTGCACCAATGGCATCACTTGCTGATATCCAAACCCTCATTGAACAATTAGAGGCTAGAATGGAGGCCAGAATGGAGGCCAGAATGAATGAGGCACTAGCTGCCCAAAGGACCGCCCTGATAGCTGAACTGGGTAATGGGAATGGTAATGGAAATGGGGCTTCCGTTGGGGGAAGTGGACCTGCTGCCTCCAACCAGGGTCCTGCCGCTGAACCTATAAACCCTGCCCTAAACCTGGATGAGATGCCTTCTAAAACTGCCTCTGAGCTGGAAGCTTAGAGAATGAGAGAGAAACTAGAGCTCCTAGAGAGGTCCATCACTGCTCTCAAAACCCACAAGGAAGTGGTGGACATGGACTCCTTGTCCTTGTTCCCTGAAGCCAGGTTGCCAACTAAGTTCAAGATGCCCAACATGGACAAATTTGATGGAACCACTTGTCCTAAGACTCATCTGAAAATCTATGTAGGTGCTCTTAACCCATTTGGATTGAGCAGCGAGCTCCTTGCTCAGTTATTCCAACAATCTCTTACCGGTGCTGCATTGAGGTGGTTTGTCAGCTTAGACCGATCCAAAATGAAAACATGGGAAGACATCTGCAATGCATTCAATTCCCAATACCGCTATAACATGGAGATGGATGTCACTGGAAGAGAACTAGAAACCACCAAGCAGATGTCACTCGAAGAGAACTAGAAACCACCAAACAGTCCGGCCGAACCGAAGGCCATTTTGGACATTTACTGGAAGTATGCCAATATGGTACTTAAAACGTCCGGAATATCGCGAGGATCGCGGAACAGGTCCCAGAATGTTTTTCGGAGGTCCGAAACTCCCAAAAAAGCTCCCGGAGCGAGACATGGTGGCCACCACCAGCTACGGCGGCGCCGGCCGCCGGACACGGCGGCAGCTGCCGCCCCACCGACTGGGCGGCACCTGCCGCCCTCCCAGGCGGCACCTGCAGCCCAGCATGGGCGGCACCTGCCGCCCCACCGACTGGGCGGCACCTGCCGCCCAGCCTCTTGGGCGGCAGCTGCCGCTGAGCCAGGCGGCACCTGCCGCCCTGGACCCGAAAATGGCCTATAAATAGACCATTTTCAGCCTATTTTTGACACCCCTTGTCTGTGTTGACGGACGATCTTTCTCCCTCCCACGCTCCTTGCGACTTCTTTACCGCTTTTTGCATTTAATTTAATTTTTATTGCATTTTTGTTGTGATATTTGAACACTAAAATTAAACAAATTAAAATTAATTAATTCCCAAGCGAGGAGCTTAATCTGGAGTTAAGAAGCGGTTTCCGATTAAATCAGGTACGTAAACGAAACTCTGCCTATTTAATTTTAGCACTTCATGCATGCTTCTCTTCTACTCCTAATAATTCTACAACTGCATAAATGCATCCATGTCATCATTAGGCAAACAAATCGCCTCAAGTAAATGAATTTAAGCTAAATGCCCGGTTAATTAATAATCGTGGTAATAAGCTTAAATCCGACAATTTTGGCTAAAGAGCCTAGTTAATTAATAACTACAGTTCAACTGCCTTATTTTCAACAATTCCGGCTTAAGTCCAATTAATCAATAATTGTGGCTAAAAGCCTTAATCAATCACGTTTCGACAATAAATTGTGATTAAGCTCGAACGCCCGATTAATTAATAATCGTGGCATTAAAGCCTAAATCACACATTTTGGCCAAAGGCCTTAAAATCAATCATTTTGGCGACAATCGCCCAATCACATCATTTTGGCAAACAAATTACCTAAATCAACACATTTCGGCCAAAGGCCCTAAAATCAACCATTTTGGCGACAATCGCCTAAATTACACATTTTAGCAAACGAATTGCTTAAATCAACACCTTTTGGCCAAAGGCCTTAAAATCAATCATTTTGGCGACAATCGCCCAATCAACACTTTCGGCAAACAGATTGCCTAAATCAACACATTTTGGCTAAAAGCCTTAAAATCAATCATTTTGGCGACAATCGCCCAATCACATCATTTTGGCAAACAGATTGCCTAAATCAACCATTTTGGCTAAGAGCCTTAAAATCAACGACTTTGGCGACAAATCGCCCGACAACCATTTTTGGCACAAATGCCTTAAAACCAACATTTTTGGCGACGAACGCCTAATCGAATCAATCGATCCTTTGGCAAAATGCCTAAATAAAATGCACAAAGCATACACACACTCATGCACAAAGCATACACAAACATGCACGAAGCATACACACACACTCATGCATTAAGCATACACCTTCAAAGCCCTTCAAAGAAAGCCTATCGAACTACGTTGACTTTGATCTTCCATTCAAACGGAAGTACGTAGGCACGTTCAGGATTTCACCCCGGGTGGCAAGTCGAAATCATCAAAATCACTCAAACATTTCATTAATCCATCATTCACCTTGCAAAACATTCATTCATCGGTTAGTTTATCAGCATGACATAGTCTCGGGATCCATCTCGGGTTTGCATACCATGCCTTACACATTGGGATAATTAATCTAGTAACTAGGTTAATTAAAATTGAAATCATTCAGGATTTTTTCCTAGTTTACCCTAAAATAATTAAACAAGGTGGCGACTCACACACTCATGTGCATTTCTTTCTTTTGTCATATGCATCACATGCCTATGATATTTGGGGAAAGGGGTTCACAGTTTGGCGACTCTGCTGGGGATTTATGTAATCATTTTGCATAAAGCGGACTACGATTGTTGTGTAAACTAACCCGCCCTTCTTTAGGGTATTATTTTACAATGCTTTGTTTTGCAGGGTATCCTAGCACGAATCAAGTGTTCTTTCTTTAAGAATACTTGATGAGGAAATTTGAACTTAATTGAAAAATTTAATTAAGACATTAAAACTTGTTGATTTATTTGCACGATTGAGAATCTTTTTCTCCATTGCATAAAAAATGAACTTCAAATGAATTTCTTCTCTTCTGTTCAAATTTCTGAGTCTGGATAGCAAGTAGCGCTGATCGGCAGGTCTCTTTGATTATGCCGACGGACAGCCAAAGCGTCCTCCCTGTTACCGCAAACCATCTCTAATCCTTTTGGAGGTGGCCCATGAGTATGCGTACCGTTGGACCCACGCGAAACTCTTTGTTTCACATGTGGTTAGGTATATCCATGCTCAAGGTTCAAGGGTCCCTTAATAAGCCAATTCTCTATTTGTGTCATAGCCTATAGAACCTATCCTTTAGGACTGTATGCACCCGATGATGCTGAATCATCCCATTAAAAATGGATTATGTTGTGATGTTGTGCGCATTCACGCATTCATCCCATATTTCAAAAAAAAAAATTCCATTTCAAAGTTGAAAATCACATTTTGGTCCCCGAGACCTAGAAAATTACATTTTGGTCCTTAGACCTGAAAAATTCTCAATTTGGCCCCAAAGGCCTAAAAATTCCTAATTTGGCCCCAAAGGCCCAAAAATTCTCAATTTGGCCTCTAAGGCCCTAAAATTCTCGATTTGGCCACAGAGGCCCAAAATCCCCATTTTGGCCCCAAAGGCCCAAAACTTTTCAATTCGGCCCCAAAGGCCCAAACATTCCCCATTTGGCCAAAGGCCTAAAAAAATTCACATCTTGGCCCCTAAGGCCCCGAAAATTCCAATTTGGCCCCGAAGGCCCAAGAATTCCCAATTTGGCCACGAAGGCCCAAAAAATTCACATTTTGGCCCCTAAGGCCCAAAAAAAATTTTTTCTTTGAGAACTTAGGGACTTTCGAAAAGTCGAGGTGTCCAGCCCTAAGCACTCTACCTTACATATCACATCCCATTGGGTCCTATCCTAGGTGTCCTAGCATACCAATATTACTCTACACTATCTCACATACCTTATGAAAACACCTTGTATAGGATAGTCTAAATCGTTTTGACTATGTCCTTTCACAGGTACCCCTCCAAAGACCACCAGTACTCAAAATACCAACTGAGCTCTGACCCACAAGTTCAACAACCCTGACTGCACCAATGGCATCACTGTCTGACATCCGGACCCTCATGGAACAATTGGAAGCCAGAATGGAGGCCAGAATGAATGAGGCCTTAGTTGCACAAAGGACTGCCCTAATAGCTGAACTAATAGCTGAACTAATTAATAACTACGTTCCAATCGCTCATTGCGACTGCAACTAAGGTGGAAGACTTAATCCAGTTGGGTCGGCTCAAAGAAGACTCATACAAGAAGCAGAATCATGCTGGGTCTAGTGAGACAAATGAAATAGCCAGTATAATCCCCACGAATCCTTTACGTGTTGGGAATTTGGGAAACAATCAGCCAAGGAGACAATATACTGATCTCGGCATGCCAATCCTTTTGGTATTCCGAGAAGCAATGAAAGCAAATTTACTGAAGCCCTTAGAAGCAAGGCCATTACCAAACCCCCTGCCCCGGAATTTCAAAGCCAATGAATACTGTGAGTACCATCAAGGACATGGGCATAAGACCGAATCATGCTGGACTTTGAAAAACCGTCTACAAGACCTGGTTGACAATGGGTCTATCATCCCCAAGAGCAAGCTGAATAACAACCAATCCCTTGCCTAACCATGGGATTAATGCAAAAAAAAAATTGCTGAACAAGAATCGTTCGATCCTTTCGAACTTTTCTTAGAAATGAATGAAGTTTGTGTCTGAGAAGGTTGAGATCAAACCTCCAAAAGAACAAAAGAATTGTTCAAGACCAACAACAACATGTCAGATTGATTGAAGCATCAAGAAGAACAAAGTCACTACAGTCAATCCGATCCTAGTCCATCATAGTCCACCTAGAGTCTATCTTTTAGGGCCTAGTTTCTTTTTTCTTTTCATTTTCATTTCCATTCAAGTTTTCATTCAATTCAAATTTGTAAATCTAAGTGTCTTTTTTACACAAATTTTGTCTTATCAATAAAAAGGGATCAGTTTACGTTCCAATCATGTTTATACTCTCTCTCTATCTTTTCCTGTGAAAGCACAAAAAAAAAATCAAAAAAATAATGAAAAAAAAATGATGATAAAAAAAAAGATAATAAAAATTGGCAAAGAAAAATGCATTCATCCATTCATTTGCTCTGCATCAATCAAAGCTGGGGGCATTCTAAGAAGCACCATCAAAGGGGAAGTTTTGAAGGGTAATCATAGAAAAGATCCAGCAAAGGGTACACAAGACTTCAAACAGTACCGAGGCAAAGCCGATTGAAGGGGTTAGGACCAGAATGGTTTCTCCGAAAACCCAGGAATGGAAGATGCTTCGACAGAGAGGTGTCTGAATTTTGAGCTTAAAAGCGACAGAATAAAGAGGTTATGTTTGGAATTGGGTTGGGTCTGCACGAAGTCACAATGCTATCCATACGCTACTCAAGTCATCTCAGAATCAAGTTGCCTCAAAATTCTTTATGGAGAGGCTGCTTCTAAACAAGCAAAAGAAAAAAAAAAAACAGGTCAACTACAAGCTCTCCGTTAAATTCAATCTCATCAAGGGTAGATGACAAATCATTTCAGCCATAAGGACAAAGACCAAGCGGCTGCTCACATTTTTTAAAAAAAAAAAAAGCAAGTTAAAAGAAGCAGTCGTTTCTACAAATTGGATGACAACAAACACCTTGAAAATCAAGCGCCAAGCATGGCACAAGTACAAGTGTCCTTATAAACAAGGATCATTTCTCAAAACAAGGAAAAGGAAGAGTCTCCTCAAAATTCCTTATGGAGAGGAGAACCATTGAGGAAATAAGTTTCAAATTCAGAGGAAGATAAAGTTCAAGAAAAGGAATCAAATTAACCTCAAGAATTCACACATGGCGAAGCCACAAACTCAAAGCATAAAAGCTTCTTCAGCATTCAAGCCACTTAGGTTACCACCACAATGTGGGTATTCAAAACTCTTTGTGATGCATACAAGTCGTATTTCAGTCAACCAGTGGTAAAACCACTACAACAACAAAGTCAGATTCGCCTAGGGTCATCACTATCCTACAAGCTCGAGTCAATAAGATTGATTCAACAGCATCAAGCCGGGAAGGAATCCCGCAAAGACATCAAGCCGGGGAGGAATCCTGCGAAGAAATCAAGTCAGAAATGAATTCTGCATCATCATCCAGTCGGGAAGGAATCCCGCAAAGACATCAAGCCGGGAAGGAATCCCGCGAAGAAATCAAGTCAGAAATGAATTCTGCATCGACATCAAGTCGGGAAGGAATCCCGCAAAGACATCAAGCCGGGAAGGAATCCCGCGAAGAAATCAAGTCAGAAATGAACTCTGCATCAACATCAAGTCGGGAAGGGAATCCTGCAAAGACATCAAGCCGGGAAGGAATCCCGCAAAGACATCAAGCCGGGAAGGAATCCTGCGAAGAAATCAAAACAGAAATGAATTCTGCATCAACATCCAGCCGGGAAGGACTCCCGCAAAGACATCAAGCCGGGAAGGAATCCCGAAGAAATCAAATCGGAAATGAATTCCACAATCAGCATTAAGTCGGAATTGAATTTTGCCCCAACAGCAAGTCATTCCGCACCAAGTCGGAAATAAATTCCGCACCAAGACGGAAAGGAATTTCGCACTAACATCAAGTCGGAGATGAATTCCGCACCAACCGAGCACGAAGTTCGCATCCCAGAAGGAACTACGAAAGACCTGATTCTCCCCATCCCCCGAAGAGTTCTTGGAGATACGTAGGCAGCCACAAAGGCGCGGTCACAAACATAAGTTTGCATCATAAAAAGCATTTTCTCTTTGCCAATATAAAAAATATATAAAATATATATATATATATATATATATATATATATATATATATATATATATATATATATATATATATATATATATATATATATATATATATATATATATATATAAGCGAAGAAAAAAAAAATAAAAGCTGGAGTTGAAAACCCGAAAGGGCGGCTTCAGGCAAGAATTGAGCCCGCTAGGCTGAAAACCCGAAAGGGCGGTCTAGGCAAAAGTTAGGGCAAAGAGCCTGCTAGAGTCGAAAACCCGAAAGGGTGGCTACTAGGTAAAAAAAAAAAAAAAAAACAAAAAAAACAAAAAGTGCTTTCATGAATTCTTTTAGAGAGTCCATTTTTGTAGGATGAACACTAAGTTCCTTCGAGTCAAAATTCACTACAAGAAAAATTTGAGTCTCTAAATCGAGTCTCTAAAATCAAGTCTCCATCACCAGTGGTCATTCCACAAGGAGTAACAAAAAATTGAGTCATTCTCAAAAGTTCATTTTGAAAGCGTCACTCTTTGAGTCATTCCTCGAAAAAAAAAAAAAAAAAAAAAAAAAAAAAAAAAAAAAAGAAGAGGAAAATGTCAATCCCCGAGGTTTCCAAAACAACCCTAAAAATGTCAAACATAATCGTTGAGAGGTAATTCTTTAATACCTCGTCTCCACTCGGACCATCGTTTCTTCAATCCTTTCAGACGAGCGATGTCATCAACATCGTCTGTTTCCTCGAGTCATATAAGTGACTTTGTTCTCTTTGATTCCTCAATCGATTGGACAAGTACAACACCAATGTTTTAAAGTATTCCATGGTCAGCACCATTCTGGGGGCAAGAAGTGATAAGAACCTTCACCATTCTCCCATCACAGAAGTAATCACAGAATTTCTAGTCTTTCATTAAGAAGAAATTCTATTTCAGCTAATAAAGGCATCAAACAGGGGGCGAAATCCTCCAGGTCGGATTCAGGGGCAAGTGTTAACATACACAACCCAGGGTGAAACCCAACTATCGTCGACCTCTTTTTACATAAAACCTAGGGTGAAACCCTAACAAATAGCCAACCATTCTTCATCCAAAACCAAGCCATTTCATCATTTCGACTTTAGGTGGACCCTTGGTTCTCAAAGAAAAAAAAAAAGAAAAACACAAAAATAAAACAAATCTCTTTTCGAGCCCTCTAAGAGGCAAAACATCTTTTCAAGTCCTCTAAGAGGCAAAATTTCTTTTTAACTCCTCAAAGAGGCTAAAACATCTTTAAGTTGCAAATATAATTCCATGCATTTGATCATTTCATAAAAAAAAATAATAAAAAATAATAATAATAATAATAAAATAAAAATCACATTCGACCGCAGAGGTCCAACAATCACAATCAGGCCACAGAGGCCCAAAATTCACATTTTCGGCCACACAGGCCCGAAAAATCACAATCAGGCCACAGAGGCCCAAAATTCACATTTTCGGCCACACAGGCCCGAAAATTCACAATCTGGCCACAGAGGCCCACAAATCACAAATCAGGCCACAGAGGCCCAAAATTCACATTTTCGGCCACACAGGCCCGGAAATTCACAATCTGGCCACAGAGGCCCACAAATCACAAATCAGGCCACAGAGGCCCAAAATTCACATTTCAGGCCCCAGAGGCCCGAAAAATCACAATCAGGCCCCAGAGGCCCGAAAAATCACAATCCAGGCCACAGAGGCCCGAAAAATCACATTCAGGCCACAGAGGCCCGAAAAATCACAATCAGGCCCCAGAGGCCCGAAAAATCACAATCCAGGCCACAGAGACCCGAAAAATCACATTCAGGCCATAGAGGCCCGAAAAATCACATTCGGCCGCAGAGGCCTGAAAATTCACAATTCGGCCTAAGGCCCGAAATTCAAAACTCGGCTAGGGTCCGAAAATTCACAACTCAGCTTAAGGCCCCACAATCCCAATTTGGCCCAAGGTCCGAGTTTCGCCTTCAAAATTTGCTCCTTCAGACGGCCACTGGCTCTCATAAATCATTTTTATGACAGCCAGTGGGGGGCAACTGTGAATACTCAAATTTTGACCTTGCTACAGTAACTTTGACTTTTCTACAGTGTCAATGCCGGCCTGCAAACAGTCCGGCCGGACCGAAGGCCATTTTGGACATTTACTGGAAGTATGCCAATATGGTACTTAAAACGTCCGGAATATCGCGAGGATCGCGGAACAGGTCTCGGAATGTTTTTCAGAGGTCCGAAACTCCCAAAAAAGCTCCCAGAGCGAGACATGGTGGCCACCACCAAGTACGGCGGCGCCGGCCGCCGGACACGGCGGCACCTGCCGCCCCACCGACTGGGCGGCACTTGCCGCCCTCCCAGGCGGCACCTGCCGCCCCACCGACTGGGCGGCACCTGCCGCCCAGCCTCTTGGGCGGCAGCTGCCGCCGAGCCAGGCGGCACCTGCCGCCCTGGACCCGAAAATGGCCTATAAATAGACCATTTTCAGCCTATTTTTGACACCCCTTGTCTGTGTTGACGGACGATCTTTCTGCCTCCCACGCTCCTTGCGACTTCTTTACCGCTTTTTGCATTTAATTTAATTTTTATTGCATTTTTGTTGTGATATTTGAACACTAAAATTAAACAAATTAAAATTAATTAATTCCCAAGCGAGGAGCTTAATCTGGAGTTAAGAAGCGGTTTTCGATTAAATCAGGTACGTAAACGAAACTCTGCCTATTTAATTTTAGCACTTCATGCATGCTTCTCTTCTACTCCTAATAATTCTACAACTGCATAAATGCATCCATGTCATCATTAGGCAAACAAATCGCCTCAAGTAAATGAATTTAAGCTAAATGCCCGGTTAATTAATAATCGTGGTAATAAGCTTAAATCCGACAATTTTGGCTAAAGAGCCTAGTTAATTAATAACTACAGTTCAACTGCCTTATTTTCAACAATTCCGGCTTAAGTCCAATTAATCAATAATTGTGGCTAAAAGCCTTAATCAATCACGTTTCGACAATAAATTGTGATTAAGCTCGAACGCCCGATTAATTAATAATCGTGGCATTAAAGCCTAAATCACACATTTTGGCCAAAGGCCTTAAAATCAATCATTTTGGCGACAATCGCCCAATCACATCATTTTGGCAAACAAATTACCTAAATCAACACATTTCGGCCAAAGGCCCTAAAATCAACCATTTTGGCGACAATCGCCTAAATTACACATTTTAGCAAACGAATTGCTTAAATCAACACCTTTTGGCCAAAGGCCTTAAAATCAATCATTTTGGCGACAATCGACCAATCAACACTTTCGGCAAACAGATTGCCTAAATCAACACATTTTGGCTAAAAGCCTTAAAATCAATCATTTTGGCGACAATCGCCCAATCACATCATTTTGGCAAACAGATTGCCTAAATCAACCATTTTGGCTAAGAGCCTTAAAATCAACGACTTTGGCGACAAATCGCCCGACAACCATTTTTGGCACAAATGCCTTAAAACCAACATTTTTGGCGACGAACGCCTAATCGAATCAATCGATCCTTTGGCAAAATGCCTAAATAAAATGCACAAAGCATACACACACTCATGCACAAAGCATACACAAACATGCACGAAGCATACACACACACTCATGCATTAAGCATACACCTTCAAAGCCCTTCAAAGAAGGCCTATCGAACTACGTTGACTTTGATCTTCCATTCAAACGGAAGTACGTAGGCACGTTCAGGATTTCACCCCGGGTGGCAAGTCGAAATCATCAAAATCACTCAAACATTTCATTAATCCATCATTCACCTTGCAAAACATTCATTCATCGGTTAGTTTATCAGCATGACATAGTCTCGGGATCCATCTCGGGTTTGCATACCATGCCTTACACATTGGGATAATTAATCTAGTAACTAGGTTAATTAAAATTGAAGTCATTCAGGATTTTTTCCTAGTTTACCCTAAAATAATTAAACAAGGTGGCGACTCACACACTCACGTGCATTTCTTTCTTTTGTCATATGCATCACATGCCTATGATATTTGGGGAAAGGGGTTCACAGCAGAAAAACAATGAACCCTTTTCCTCGTTCCTTACGAGGTGGAGGGCCAAAGCCGCCCAAATGATTAACCGGCCTTCTGAACAAGAGCAGGTAGACATAATAATAAAAAACCTGCAGCCTGTCTACCAACACCAACTACAGACTCAGTACCTACCAACATTCCAGTCGCTCATTGCCACTGCTACGAAGGTAGAAGATCTGATTCAAATGGGGCAACTGAAAGAAGACTCAGGAACCTCAAAGTATAAGAAACCTAGCCAAGCTGGCAAGGTCCACGAAGTGGCTAGCATCACCCCCACGAATCCTTTACGTGTGGGGAACATGAGAAATAATAATCAATCATCCAGAAGAACCTATACTGATCTCGGGATGCCGATCCTTGTGGTATTCCGAGAAGCTGTCAAGGCCAACTACATCAAGCCTTTGGAAGCAAGGCCACCACCAAATCCATTACCGAGGAATTACAGGGCTGATGAATACTGTGAGTATCATCAGGGACATGGGCACAAGACTGAAGCGTGTTGGACGCTCAAGAACCGCATCCAGGACCTGGTGGACAACGGTTCAATTATTCCCAGAAGCAAGCCAAACATTAGTACTAACCCCTTACCAAATCATGGGGTAAATGCTATTATGGCTGATCAGGAACTGATCAATCCTTTCGAACTGTTCCTAGAAATGAATAACATCTGTGTTTTGGATTTGAATGACCTAGCCGGAGAACTTGATGCTATAACCAGGAGCGGGAGACAATATGAACCTTTAGTTTTGGACAAAATTCAAAATAAACCCTACCAGAGGGCAGAGGAGCCAAAGGAGGACCCGGTGCTGTCACAATTAAAAAAGACACAAGCTAGGGTGTCAATCTGGGAACTTTTGGCATCATCCTTTCCTCATCGCCAAGCTCTTTGCAAGGCTTTGAGTCAACTTCAGACACCTGTGGAAGTTAGCCCTGAGGTGCTAGTATCCACCCTCACCCAATCATCTAAAACACGAAGCATCGGTTTCTCTGATGACGATTTGCCCAAGGAGGGAGGCAGTCATAACAATGCTCTTTATGTCACTGTTCAGACTCAAGACAAAACCGTGCCCATGGTTCTCATTGATAATGGGTCGGCGCTGAACGTCTGCCCACTGAGAGTAGCCAGCTGTCTAGGGTTGGAAGAAACTGACTTCACTCCCTCGGACCAGATAGTGAAGGCCTATGACAGCACCCGGAGGGAAGTGTTGGGGGTTGCTACGCTAAAGTTAACGGTTGGGCCAGCTGTGATGGAAGTCCCCTTCCAGGTAATTGATGTACCGACTAGCTTCAACCTGCTTCTGGGCTGACCATGGATACACCACACTAAGGCAGTACCCTCGTCCTTGCACCAAAAGGTCAAGTTTCCATATGAGGACAAAGTTATTACCATTCAGGGAGATGACTACAATCAACTCAAAAAGCCAAAGGGCCAGCCTCTCTTTGAGGTCAACCCTGAAACTGCCAACCTACCCCTCTCGGGATTTCAGTATGACACTGTGCAGTTCATAGAAGGAAAGGCTGCAAACTCTCGAATTCTCTTTGATTTCGGGACAGTGCAAATAAACTGCATAGTGCCCTTGATGCTTAAGATGTCCTATCTGCCAGGAATGGCTATGGCCAGATCCGGGAAAACATACCCCAAACTGCAAGCCTGGGAGTGTCCGGTGAATGAGGGAACCTTCGGACTGGGCTATGAACCCACTAATGAAGACCGTGCCAAGAGAACCAGAGGGGGAAGGAAAGAGAGTGTACAGATACGGCCTTACTTTCTGACTTTGAACAGTTATTTCCGTAAATTGGGAGAAGCAGTTCCTTACTGTGGCTTCCGAGAACCCTTTTGCTGCCCAACCGCTAAGAAGATGCTGCCTGGGTTGGAGATATTCTCAGATGTCTGGGGCAACAGGCCCGAAATAGTAACTGAACTGGAAGTAGAAGACTTCATGCAGCCTAGTCTCTTTGACGAAGTTGCGGTTATCACAGGAGGTGACGGGAATCGAGACCCGCTAGATCTGATCAAGCCGAACGAAGGGTCTCTCACCAACTGGTACGCCGAGGAGGAACGCGCTGCTGATAAACCCCCTCCCAAGTCAAGCCTAGTACCCGAGTCTGTAATAAAGTCCTGTACTCAGTCTGAGTCTGACCCTGAGTCTGAAACCGAGTCAGAGTCTAGTTCCAATTTCGAGTCGTCTGTGTCGGATCTAGAAGATCCAGATTTCAAATTTGATGTATTCTTTGAAGACGATTCCGTCATAATTAATAAAGGCTTGCAAATTCTTGATTACCCTGCGTGTCTATCTTTCCAAGCATTTCCAAGCAAAAACAATCAAATAAATGAAATAAAAAATGAAAAGGAAAAAATAATAATTGGCAAAGAAGAAAATGAACATACATACATCGCATCTGATTGCATGAACAGGGAACAGGTCAGTGAATGTTTGAAGAAATTTGCTGATTGCTTCATGTGGAAAGCGAGTGACATCACCGGAATTGACCCAGCAATAGTGGTGCACAAGATTCCAGTATATCGGGAGGCTAAGCCAGTGAAACAGAAGCTAAGAAGGCTGAAAACAGAATGGTCCTTGAAAATCAAGGAGGAAGTTGCCAAGCAGCTGGAAAACAAGTTCATAGAACCTATCGCCTACCCGACATGGCTAGCAAACATCGTGCCGGTGCCAAAGAAGGATGGAAAAGTACGAATGTGTGTGGACTACCGGGATTTGAATAAAGCATGTCCGAAGGACGATTTCCCTCTGCCGCACATCGACTTGTTAGTGGACCGAATGGCTGGACACGAGATGGTCTCCTTGACTGATCTTGCTGTCGGTTATAATCAAATAATGATGCATGAGCCAGACAAAGAGAAAACGACGTTCATCATAGAGTGGGGAACCTATTGCTACAAGGTTATGCCTTTTGGGCTCAAAAATGCCGGGGCAACCTATCAACGAATGGCAACAACCATCTTCCATGACATGATTCACAAAGAAGTAGAAGTGTATGTGGACGATATGGTTGTCAAATCAAGAACGACCGAAGAACATACGACAGCGCTTGAGAAGTTCTTCCTTAGACTTTGAAAGTACAATTTAAAGCTCAATCCGGCAAAATGTCTGTTTGGAGCTACATCCGGAGTATTTCTGGGGCACATGGTTAGTCGGAAGGGCATAGAGATTGATCCTTCGAAAGCTAGAGCTATTCTGGAAATGCTAGCACCAAGGACCGAAAAAGAAGTCCGAGGTTTCCTAGGAAGGCTACAGTACATCAGCCGGTTCATCAATCAGTTGGCCGATACTTGTGGTCCGATTTTCAAACTACTTAGGAAAGGAGTAGCAGTCAATTGGAATAAGGATTGTCAGGCGGCTTTCGACCAAGTCAAGCGATACCTGATATCCCCGCCTGTTTTACAACCACCAAGGCTAGGAAAGCCTTTGCTACTGTACCTGTCTGTGACAGAAGAAGCAATGGGTGCCATATTAGCTCAACAAGCAGAAGATACAAGGATAGAAAATGCCGTGTATTACCTTAGCAAGAGGATGCTGGAATATGAGTTGAAATACAACAAGATAGAGAAGTTGTGTCTGGCTCTAGTCTGGGCCTGTACCAAGCTGCAACACTACCTCTCGTCTTACACTACACACGTAATCTCTGAATCGAACCCCTTGAAATTCCTTATGGAAAGGCCGGTTCTTGACTGTAAGATGGCAAAGTGGGTGTCAGTGCTCGCAGCCTACGATTTAAAATTTTTACAACGGAAGGCAGTGAAAGGCGGAGCCTTGGCTGATCAATTAGCAGAATTACCGGTCGAAGACCAAATGCCGGAGGTAGAATTTCTTGATGAAGACTTGTTGAGCTTGGGAAGTGAAGTCTGGGAAATGTACTTCGATGGAGCTTCAAACTACCATGGAAACGGGATTGGAGTCGTATTCAAAACTCCTTGTGGAGAATACGTCCCAATCGCAGTCAAACTAGATTTTGACTGTACCAACAACGAAGCCGAGTATGAAGCTTGCATAAAGGGATTAGAAGCGGCCCTGGAAAAAGAAATAAAAATCCTTAGGGTTTTCGGAGATTCCAACCTGATAGTCTCTCAAGCTCTAAGGAAATGGAAAATTAAGGAAGAGCGGTTGGTTCCTTACCTACGACGCTTGGACGAATTAGCTCAACAGTTTGAGGAACTATCTTTCCACTACCTGCCGCGCGCCAAAAATCAGTTTGCAGATGCTTTGGCTACTTTGGCCTCCATGGTTAATGCAGGGGAAGACCAAATCATTCGACCTCTGACGGTTCGGCTATAGAAACAGCCAGCACATGTCATGAATCTAGTCGATGACAAGCCGTGGTTTTGGGATATACAGAATTATCTCCAGAATGAAGCCTACCCGGAGAGGTCCAACAAGACTGATCAACGGACATTGAGACAGTTAGCATCTGGATATTTCCTTACTGGGGGAGTTCTGTATAAAAGGAGTTGGAATGGCCTGCACCTAAGGTGTGTTGATGAAGGAGAAGCTCAAAGCATCATGAATTCCTTACACAATGGGGAGTCTGGTCCGCACATGCACGGGACAGCTTTGGCTCGGAAAATTATGAACCTGGGTTATTACTGGTCGACCATAAATGCAGATTGCGTAAGGCACGCGCGGAAGTGCCACGAGTGTCAGGTTTTTGCTAAGCTGCAAAGACAGCCTCCGGTCAGTCTAAATCCCATTACTTCACCATGGCCTTTCGCAACTTGGGGCATAGACGTGATCGGAAAGATCCATCCAAAGGCTTCCAATGGCCATCAATTCATCCTGGTTGCTGTTGATTATTTTACTAAGTGGATTGAGGCAGCTTCTTATTCCGTTTTGAACGCCAAGAAGGCAGCACAGTTCGTTCGTACCAACATCCTTTGTCGGTATGGAACACCATTTGAGATCATCACGGATAACGGATCTCACTTTCAAAGTGAATTTTCGGACCTACTGAAACAAAAGAAGATTCAGCATCACAAGTCTTCACCCTATCGCCCACAGACGAATGGGGCCGTAGAAGCTGCAAACAAGGCTATAAAGGTCATTTTGCAGAAGACAGTTCAGAAGCATAGAACTTGGCACGAACAATTGCCAAATGCCTTGTGGGGATACAGGACTTCAATCAGGACACCTACTGGGGCAACCCCGTATTCTTTAGTATATGGCATGGAAGCAGTGTTGCCTATCGAGCTGGAAGTTCGGTCGGCAAGAATTATCCGAGAAAGCCAGATCAGCGAAGCAGATTGGGCCGAGAATTATCATTCACAACTCTTGGGTATGGATGAAAAGCGATTGCAAGCAATCCACCAAACTCAAGTGTATCAAAGAAGAATGTCGCGGCATTTCAATAAGAAGGTCAAAGACCGGAAGTTGGAAGAGGGTTGTTTGGTTTTGAAGGAAATTAGACAGCCAATCGTAGACCCACGTGGGAAGTTTCGTCCTCATTGGGCTGGACCCTATGTGTTAAAGAAGATTTTGTCAGGCGGAGCCGTCATTTTGACTGATTTGGATGGCTTGGAATTTGCTAATCCATGTAATTTAGATCAGTTAAAAAGATATTTTGTGTGATTGTAATTATTGCATAATGTAAGATGAACTACATTAGACCTGATTCTCTTTGGAAAAAAGAAATTATACATCAGAGATATGTAGGCAGCCCTCTATGGGCGCGGTCTAAACATTTCATAATTTCATTCTTCTTTGCCAAAAAAAAAAAAAAAAAGAAAAAAAAAAGAGAAAAAAAACCCGCTAAGTCGAAAACCCATAAAAAGGGCGGCTTAGGCAAAAGTCGGGGCCCGCTAAGCTGAAAACCCAAAAAGGGCGGCTTAGACAAAAATGGGTAAGCTCGCTAAGTTGAAAACCCGAAAAGAGCAGCTTAGGCAAATATTAGAGCTTGAAATAAATAAAGTTGGAAAATGCTTGGAAAGCTAAATAATTTTCTCAATTTAAGCTAAAAAGTCAAATCTCATTCCAAATAGCAGTTCGAATCAAGCAGAAAAGAGAGTGTCCAATGAATAATAAAGTCTAAGTCAAAGTCTCAAATAAAAAAGCCAAAAACAAAAGTCAAAAGATAATAAAAATCCAAAAGCCCATAGGAGCCTAGGTGTCCCGTCTCCTCCGTGGAGCAACATCCTCTGAGTCACCCCTAACTGTTGAACTCTGCCCATTCTCGCCTGTCCGAGGAGCCAGCACAATCTCCTCACCAGTCCCAATCTCATCAGCCTGAACCCATCCTTCGAGTGCACTCAGCAGTGCGGTCCTCCTTGGTCTCTCAATTGGCCAGACAGTGGCAATGAACCAGGCTCGATACTCAGGAGAAGTCTGAATACTGGCAGGATTAGGCAAGGGCCTAACCATATGGTGATCTCTAATCCAAGCCCTAAGGACGGCTCGGGTGACACCCGGGGTAATGGCTGAATCAGCAGGAAAGTCATCCGTAATCGGAACAGTTTGATCTATCCCCATTTGTCTCAAGACGCGCGAAGCACAGTACCAAGTACAATGTGTAAGGCCCAGAAGGTAAACCCGGGTGTGATGAAAGCTAACCTGGATAAAACGACTGATGTTGTACCAGGAGATGAACCACAGTATCTCATTCGGACCCAACTCAATCAACCATGAAGTCCATGCATCAGTAGTGGGGTGCGAGATTAAGATCCTCCGCATGCGATACTGAGATGGGTTATAAGGAAGGGAAGTAGGAGCAGTAACCACTTGAAGGTGATCCTTCAACCAAACCTGAGTAATGGATCCTTTCTATTACAAGGGAATGATTTAAAAAGAAAAGGAAAAAATGAGGAGAGATAATAAGGAAAAATACCTGGAGAATAATGGGAGAAACTGTCCAGTCATCAAACCCTAAAGCAGCCCTGTCAAGGCTCCTAATGGTTTCTGCCAGCACAATGCCGCCAATACAGCTCATATCCTCCATTTGTAGAACCATGGGGCAAAGACGCAAATCCCAAAAGCCTGGGTCCCGGTTAAATAAGAAGCCAGCCAATAAACAGAAAACCAAGGCCCGCATCCTCAGCCTCATCCGGTTTGGGTCATCTGGGCAAGCTTAAGAGAATTCGTCAATCAGAGGCAGCAGAATTGCCTTTTGGTCATCAACGATCATAGCCTTAGCTTGGGGTCGGCTAAACTGAAACAGGGTTTCAAATGACCTAACATACCCAATTTTCACCTCATGCTTGACCAAAGGGGCATTGGGGTCACACCCTATAATGGCACAAAACTCCTCAAAGAGAGGGCACATTTCCTCCATCATCGCCCCAAACCGGAAAACATGGGCCTCAGGATCCCAAAGTCTAATACAGGCCCTTAAGAAAATCCAGTCAATTACTACACCCCTAAGGGTAATAACGGGGGAAAGACCGTATCTCCCCAAATTGATCTTTTCAACTTTGGAGAGACTCTTAGTCCAGCTGTGCATACTATGGTTGTAGAAGGGATTCATGTCCTTTTATTTATTTTATTTATTATTTATTATTTTTTTTAAAAAAAATAATAATAATGAAAAATGATAAATTGAAAAAAATAATAAGAAACAAAGAGAGGAGAAACTGACCCGTTTTTTTTTTGTGTCTAAAAAAAGAGAGGAGTGAATGAGAGAAACACAGCAGAGGCCCTTTTTATAGAGGGAGGACGCGCCTGCCGGCGGCCCAGCCGCCTGAGCCTGCGGCTCGGCCCGGCGGCCCAGCTGCCGAGCCCTCGATGGCCCAGCCGCCTGAGCCGGCGGCCCAGCCGCCTGAGCCGGAAAAAAAAAAAAAATATATATATATATATATATATATATATATATATATTTTTTTTTTTTTAGGGTGTCCTTTGTTTTTTTTTTTAGATTTAGTTTTTTTTTTTTAAAAAAAATGTGTGTGTGTACTTTCTCAAAAAAAAAAAAAGAAAAGAAGAAGGGGTGTTGGTCTTAGAATAAAACCCTATGTTCTCTCAAATTTGATAATCATGCATATATTTTCTCAGTACTGATCAAGTGCAGGTACAAATAAAGTTCGGTACAGAAATATAGCTCAAGTTCAGAGAAGCAGCCGAGTCTCAGTACAGAAAATACAGGAGAAGAAAAACAAAGCAAAGCGGGGAAATCTAGCAGCTATCAGCGGCGGGGCCTCCTCCCCCTCTCATCGTCAAAGGCTGTCTGGGTCCAGGCCGCAGCTAGTTCCCGCTCCATCCCGAGGAACAGCTCCATCATCTGGTTAATCAACCCGACAGGAACCTGGAAATCATATAAACAAAAAAAATACAAGTCAATATTGAATCTCCTATGAATCCTTTTCGTGAGAGATTGTCAGACTTTACCTCAGTAATGTCCTCAGAAGGAAGAACTGTGCGATCCAAACCCTCTAGTGAGACCTCTCGAGAAGCCGGGAGACCGTGGGGAACAAAGTAGGAAATACCATATGGAAGACGTAGACTGGCAAGGTCTGGGTGAAGCGGCCCGGTAGCCTCCAAAATAGCCCGGGGAGCTCTGAAAGAACCTACCAACCGGCTGGGCCCAGCCTGCGACGGTCTCGCAGTCGGGGTAGAAGAAGTAGGATCAGTCCTGGGCCTCCTCCTTGGAGTCCTAGTCGAGGGGCCCGAAGCCCGAGAAGAACTGGTGCCAAGCGGTCGAGAAGGAACCGGTTCCTGGAAATCATCAAAACGAGATCCGATGGGCGGCATCAAAGAAAGCCCGCAGAACTCATCGTAATCTCCCCCCATGAGGAACTCCACATGGGGGATGCCCTCAGTATGAGCAGCTGTGAGTATCATCTGCCTACCCGCTCGCATGTCCTCGGGAGGGGCATAAGGGACAGAACGACAGCCTCTTACCTGAAAGTCCACTCTTTCGCCGAAATAATATCGCCGCAGGATGGGGTGTGACAGGACCACTCTTCGTTGGGACAAGGTATCTGACCGCTGAAATTCAGGATCAGCTTGAATCTAGCCCTGTAGGCGGGCAGCCATCGGCCCCACCTCGGCCTATAGAAGATACAAATATGTTAGTAAATCCTTTTTATTTAACATATGTAAAAGTCACCAATCATGTACCTGCTCCACCGGGCACGTATCAAAAAAGGCTCTCAGCTCCTTCAGCGACTTCTTATGCCGGACCGGATGAAGGTTTGATTTGTACCATCTCCAAGCCAGAGGCGCCAGCCCTGATTTGGGGTTAGGCTGGAGCAACTCTGGGCGAGTATAAGGAAAGTGCTCAAATGCCCAAGTCTGCAGAACAAAAAGGGGGATCAGTAAAAAAAAAAAAAGAAGAGAGAGAGAAAGGAGTACAGAAAGGGAGAATGTTCTTTACACTACCTCCCAGAAGTAGTAGGTCCCGCTAAGCTTGCCGTGGCCTCGGCTCAAGTCACACATATCATCATACATGCGGCTCAGAATAGCACCGGCCCAGTCATACTCCTCTAAATGAGCCAAGTTCTCCAAACTCTTTAAGATAGAAGGGTTAAACCTCTCTTTCCTGTTGGACCAGAAGGTCGAAGCAAACAACAGCAACAAGGTGAATTGGGCCACCTGAGTAGCTGTCAGCTCTCCCCGCCCGTATCTAGCATAGATGCCTGGGGCTTGGAGGGATAACCAACATCTGGAGATACTCAGAGTAGGGGTAGCAGAGCCTGGCTCGACAGTCCGAGGCAGGTCTATCCCAATCAGCCCCACCATCCGGTCGGGGGAGATATCAACCCTCCAATCATCATATAGCTCGATCGGCCGAATGCCGAAAGGGATCCCGGAGATCACAGAAAAATCTGCAGGGGTCATTGTCAACTCGCCCCAAGAAAAGTGGAAGGTATTGGTAGTGTCCCACCACCTCTCAGCCAAAGCACACAATAGCTCCTTGTAGTTACTTCAACCCATGTCAAGATATCTCAGATAGCCCAGATAGGATGGACGGATAATCGCACCAACCGGGTTATTTTGATCAAATAGTTCAAGTGGAACTCCAGCCACAGAACTCTCGGCTACATCCAATTTGATACGGGAATCCTAAAAGGTAAAAGACGACCTAAGAGTTACTCCTCGGTTCCTTACTAAGGGTAATATCTTAGTTCCGTTTCTAGCATGCATACTAATAAAGAGGTAACAAAAGAAATTCCAAAATTTACAATTTGGCCTAAGGCCCAAAAGTTCACAATTTGGTCTAAGGCCCTAAAAATCCACAGTTTTTTCGGCCTAAGGCCCAGATAATAAAATATGCAAAGGTGGAAAAGAACTCACCTGGGCATAGATGCCAGTCATGGAAGCGTGCGTGTCAGCGTCTGCCATTAGATTAACCTCGTCGAGAGAAATCCCCAAAGACCCGAGAAAATCCTCTTCACTGCTTGGTGAAGCCATAGAGGAAGGAGGTCTTGTAAAACTTTGAAAGATGAGAGGATTTGAGAGAACTCTTGTGTGTAGAGAGTTTAGAATGAGTGGATAGTGAGATTTCAAACTATTTATAAAAAAATGGCCGAAACGCGGGTCTTCTGGACGCGTCCGTTTTTCGCCTCCAAAATTTGCGTTTCAGACAACCACCAACTCCCATAAATCATTTTTATGGTTGCCGGTGGGGGGCAACTGTGAACACCCAAATTTTGAGGCTCGAAGAGCCATTTTTTCCGGACTGCAAACAGCCCGGCCGGACTAAAGGCCATTTTGGAAGTTCATCGAAAATATGCCAATATGGTACTTAAAATGTCCGGGACGTCGCGAGGATCGCGGAACTGGTCTCGGAATTTTTTTTGGAGGTCCGAAACTCTCAGAAAAGCCTCCGGAGCGAATTTTGTCAAAACCACCGGCACGGCGGCTCCGCCGCCGGCCTCCGGCGACCCTGCCACCGAGCTCCGGTGGACCGGCCGCCGAGCCCCGGCGGCCCAGCCGCCGAGACCCCGGCGGCCCGACCGCCGATATGTCCATTTTTTTTTCTATAAATAGTGGCCCCGACCCTCCGTTTTCGGCACTCAGTCTATGTTGACGGACGCTCCTTCTCCCTACGCTCTTTGCGATTCTTTACTGCTTTCTTGCATTTTTTTTTTAGTTTGATTTTATTGTTGTGATACTTGGTCACTTAAAATTAAATTAAAATTAATTCCCTTAACGAGGAGCTTAACCTGGAGTTAAGAAGCGGTCGACGATTAAATCAGGTACGTAAGTTAAACTTTTACCTATTTAATTTTAGCACTTCATGCATACTTCTTTTCTACTCCTAATAATTCTACAACTGCATAAATGCATTCATACCATCATATAGGCAAGTAAATTGCCTCAATTAAAATATGATTAAGCTAAATGCCCGGTTAATTAATAATCGTGGTATTAAAGTTTAAATCCGACAATATTGGCTTAAAATATCTAGTCTTTCAATGGCTATGGTATGATTGCCTTTATTTCGAACAATTTTCGGCTTAAGTCCAATTAATCAATAATTGTGATCAAAAGGCCTTAATTAATCACATTCTTTTGGCAACAACTTGCCTAAATCAACACATTTTGGCTGAAAGCCTTTTAAATAACCAAACTTTTGGCAACAATTGCTTAAAATCAAAGTTTTGGCAAAATGTCTTAAAACTAAATCAATTTTTAGGTTTTAAAACCTAAAAATCAATCATTTTGGCGACAATCGCCTAATCGACACTTTTGGCAATTTATTGCCTAAATCACAAAAATCATTTTGGCTAAAAGCCTTAATTCATTTTTGGCAAGCAAATAAGTCCAATCAAACACATCTTTTGGCTGAAAGCCATTAAAATCAACACTTTTGGCATCAAATGCCTAAAAATCAATCAATTCTTTGGCAAAATGCCTAAACAAAAATGCACAAAGCATACACACACTCATGCATAAAGCATCCCCTTCAAAGCCCTCTAAAAGAGGCCTATCGAACTACGTGGACTTTAATCTTCCATTCAAACAGGAAGTACGTAGGCACGTTCGGGATTTCACCCCGAGCGGCAAGTCGAAATCACTTTAAACATGTCATTCACCCTGCAAAGCATTCAAGCATTCATTCATGGTTAGTTTATTCAGCATGACATAGTTTCGGGATCCATCTCGGGTTTGCACACCATGCCTTAATCATTGGGTTAATTAATCTAGTAACTAGGTTAATTAAAATTGGAGTTACTTAGGGTTTTTTCCTAGTTTACCCTAAAATAATTAAATAAGGTGGCGACTCTCACACATCACGTGCATTTCTTCCTTAGTCACATGCATTCGTATGCATTGATATTTGGGGAGGGGTTCACAACTTCCGTTTGAATGGAAGATCAAAGTCAACGTACTTCGATAGGCCTTTTTAAAAGGGCTTTGAATGGGTATGCTTTATGCATGAATGTGTGTATGCTTTGTGCATTTTGTTTAGGCATTTTGCCAAAGAATTGATTGATTTTTAGGCATTTGATGCCAAAAATGTTGATTTTGAATGGCTTTTAACCATAAAAGATTAATTTAGGCAATTGTTGCCAAAATTTGATGTGATTTAGGCAATTTATTGCCAAAAATTGGTTAGGCGATTTGTCGCCAAAGTGATTAAGGCATTTGTGCCAAAAGTTGGTATTGGAAGGCGTTTAGCCAAAAGATTTAGGCAATTTGTTTGCCAAAAGTGATTATTCGGGCGTTTGTCGCCAAAATGACTGATTTAAGGCTTTTAGCCAAAATGAATTGATTTAGGCAATTTTTGCCAAAAGTTGATGTGATTTAGGCGATTGTCGCCAAAATGATTGTTTGAAGGCTTTTAGCCAAAAGATTGATTAAGTCTAAGGCATTTTGCCAAAGCTTCTGATTTAAGCGATTTGCCGCTAAAAAGTGGTTAATCTAATTTATAGGCAATTTGTTTGCCAAAAATTGATTGAACCGTGGGCAATTTGTTGCCAAAATGTGGTTGATTTAATTGTAGGCAATTTGTTGCCAAAACGTGATTGATTAAGGCTTTTTAGCCACAATTATTGATTAATTGGACTTAAGCCGGACTGTTCGAAATAAAGGCAATTAAACCGTAGTTATTAATTAACTAGGCTTTTTAGCCAATACTGTCGGATTTAGCATTACAACCACGATTATTAATTAACCGGGTATTTAAGCTTAATCATATTTGATTGAGGCAGTTTATTTGCCTAAATGATGACATGAATGCATTTATGCAGTTGTAGAGTTATTAGGAGTAGAAGAGAAATATGCATGAAGTGCTAAAATTAAATGAGCAGAGTTTTGTTTATTTACCTGAGTTAACCGGTGACCACTTCTTAGCTTCAGCTTGAAAAACTCCGGATTAAGCTCCTCGTTTGATGAATATTAATTTAGAATTAATTTAATTTAAGTGGCCAAATATTAAGTAAGAAAGCAATAAGAGCTAAATTAAAAATGCAGAAAAGCAGTAAAAGAAAATGCAAGGAGCGTAGGGGAGAAGGAGCGTCCGTCAACACAGACTGAGTGAGTTGAAAGGTCACACCAGGGCTGTATTTATAGGCAAAAACGGACTGTTTCGGCGGCTGGGCTGCCGGAGCTCGGCGGCTTGGGGCGCCTGATCCCGGCAGCTGGGCTGCCGGATCTCGGCGGCCTGAGCCGCCGGATCCCGGCAGTGTCCGACGGCCACTGCCGGTGAGGGCGGCCGCAGCCGCTGTCGCCGCCGGCTGCCGCCGCCGGCGATAGCGGCGACCGCCGCCGTGAAGGGGGGCCGCCGCCGGCGCACTTTCTAGTTTTACGTTCTGGAGGCTTTTTCGGGAGTTCTGGACCTCCAAAAAATATTCCGGGACCAGTTCCACGATCCTCGCGACGTCCCGGATGTTTTAAGTACCATATTAGCATACCTCCGGTAAATTTCCAAAATGGTCTCTGGTCCGGCTGAACTGTTTGCAGTCCGGGAAAACTGGCTCTTTGAGCCTCAAAATTTGAGTATTCACAGTTGTCCCCCACTTGCTATCATAAAAATGATTTATGAGAGCCAGTGGCTGTCTGAAGGAGCAAATTTTGAGAATGGGCAAAGGAGGAAACCCCGCCGTTGGTTTTTTTTTCTTTGAAATGAAATGATCAAATGCATGGATTTATGTTTGCAACTTAAAGATGTTTTTGCCTCTTAATGAGGGCTTGAAAAGAGATTCTGCCTCTTAATGAGGACTTGAAAAGAGATTTTGCCTCTTAGAGGACTTGAAAAGATGTTTTGCCTCTTAATGAGGGCTTGAAAAGATGTTTTGCCTCTTAATGAGGGCTTGAAAAGAGATCTGTTTTATTTTTGTTTTTTTCTTTGAGAACCAAGGGTCCACCTAAAGTCGAAATGATCAAATGGCTTGGTTTTGGGTGAAAAATGGTTGGTTATTAGTTAGGGTTTCACCCTAGGTTTTATGTAAGAAAAAGGTTAATCATTAACCAGGTCCTACCCTGGGTTTGTGTAAAAGAGATTGACGATGGTTGGATTTCACCCTGGGTTGTGTATGTTTTTTTTATAACACTTGCCCCTGAATCCGACTTGGAGGATTTTGCCCCCTGCTTGAGAGAATTGATGCCCCTATTAGCTAAAATAGAATTTCTTCTTAATGAAAGACTAAAAATTCCGTGATTACTTCTGTGATGGGAGAATGGTGAAGGTTCTTATCACTTCTTGCCCCCAGAATGGTGCTGACCATGGAATACTTCAAAACATTGGTGTTGTACTTGTCCAATTGGTTGAGGAATCAAAGAGAACAAAGCCACTTATATGACTCGAGGAAACGGACAATGTGGATGACATCGCTCGTCTGAAAGGATCGAAGAAACGATGGTCCGAGTGGAGACGAGGTATTAAAGGATTACCTCTCAACGATTATGTTTGACATTACCTCTCAACGATTATGTTTGACATTTTTAGGGTTGTTTTGGAAACCCCGGGGATTGAATTGACTTTTCTTCTCTCTCTTTTTTCGAGGAATGACTCAAAGAGTGACGCTTTCAAAATGAACTTTTGAGAATGACTCGAGTTTTGTGACTCGTTGTGGAGTGACCACTGGTGATGGAGATTTGATTTTAGAGACTCATTGGAGACTCGATTTAGAGACTCAAATTTTTCTTATAGTGAATTTTGACTCGAAGGAACTCAGTGATTCTTGGAAAAAATGATTCACATACTCCCAAGGAGACCTTTGAAAGGGATTTTTTTTTTCTTTTTTTAAGGACATACTTTGCTGTTTATCCTACAAAAATGGACTTTCTAAAAGAATTCATGAAAGCACTTTTTGTTTTTTTTTTCTTTTTTTCTTTTTTTGCCTTAACTTTTGCCTAGTAGCCGCCCTTTCGGGTTTTCGACTCTAGCAGGCTCTTTGCCCTAACTTTTGCCTAGACCGCCCTTTCGGGTTTTCAGCCTAGCGGGCTCAATTCTTGCCTGAAGCCACCCTTTCGGGTTTTCAACTCCAGCTTCTTATTTTTCTTTTCTTCTCTTTTTTTTATTTTTTTATTTTTTTATATTGGCAAAGAGAAAATGCTTTTTATGATGCAAACTTATGTTTGTGACCGTGCCTTTGCGGCTGCCTACGTATCTCCAAGAACTCTTCCGACTTGATTTTAGCGCGAAATTCCTTTCCGTCTTGGTGCGAAATTTATTTTCGACTTGCTGTTGGGGCAAGATTCAATTTCGCCTTAATGCTGATTGTGGAATTCATTTCCGATTTGATTTCTTCAGGATTCCTTCCCGACTTGATATTAAAACAGAATTCATTTCTGACTTGATTTCTTCGCGGGATTTCTTCCCGGCTTGATGTCTTTGCGGGATTCCTTCCCGACTGGATGTCTTTGCGGGATTCCTTCCCGACTTGATGTTGATGCAGAATTCATTTCTGACTTGATTTCTTCGCGAGATTTCTTCCCGGCTTGATGTCTTTACGGGATTCATTCCCGACTGGATGTTTTTGAGGGATTCCTTCTCGACTTGATGTTGATGCAGAATTCATTTCTGACTTGATTTCTTCGCGGGATTTTTTCCCGGCTTGAAATTGAATCAACTTATTGACTCGAGCTCGTATGATAGTGATGACCCTAGGCGAATCTGACTTTGTTGTTGTGGTGGTTTTACCACTGGTTGACTGAAATATGACTTGTATTCATCACAAAGAGTTTTGAATACCCACATTGTGGTGGTAACTTGAGTGGCTTGGGTGTTGATGAAGCTTTTATGCTTTGAGTTTGTGGCTTCGCCATGTTTGAATTCTTGAGGTTAATTTGATTCCTTTTCTTGAACTTTATCTTCCTCTGAATTTGAAACTTATTTCCTCAATGGTTCTCCTCTCCATAAGGAATTTTGAGGAGACTCTTCCTTTTCCTTGTTTTGAGAAATGATCCTTGTTTATAAGGACACTTGTACTTGTGCCATGCCTGGCGCTTGATTTTCAAGGTGTTTGTTGTCATCCAATTTGTGGAAATGACTGCTTCTTTTAACTTGCTTTTTCAAAATGTGAGAGCCGCTTGGTCTTTGTCCTTATGGCTGAAATAATTTGTCATCTACCCTTGATGGGCTTGAATTTAACGGAGAGCTTGCAGTTGACCCGTTTTTGACATCTTGATTTCCTGTAGCTTTGTCCTTGATTTCTTTCTTTTGTGCCGAAGTTCCTTCTGACCCATTTTTTTTCTTTTGCTTATTTGCTTCCTTTTGACCAGGGGTTCCTTTTATCCCGTTTTTCCTTTTGCTTGCTTAGAAGCAGCCTCTCCATAAAGAATTTCGAGGCAACTTGATTCTGAGACGTATGGATAGCATTGTGACTTCGTGCAGACCCAACCCAATTCCAAACATAACTTCTTTATTCTATCGCTTTTAAGCTCAAAATTCAGACACCTCTCTGTCGGAGCATCTTCCATTCCCGGGTTTTCGAAGAAACCATTCTGGCCCTAACCCCTTCAATAGGCTTTGCCTCGGTACTGTTTGAAGTCTTGCGTACCCTTTGCTGGATCCTTTCCATGATTACCCTTCAAAACTTCCCCTTTGGTGGCGCTTCTTAGGATGCTCCCAGTTTTGATTGATGCAGAGCAAATGAATGCATTTTTCTTTGCCAATGTTTATTATCTTTTTTTTCATCATCACCTTTTTTTAATTTTTTTATTATTATTTTTTTTGATTTTTTTTTGTGCTTCCACAGGAAAGGATAGGGAAAGAGTATAAACATGATTGGAACATAAACTGATCCCTTTTTATTGATAAGACAAAATTTGTGTACAAAAGACACTTAGATTTACAAATTTGAATTGAATGAAAACTTGAATGGAAATGAAAATGAAAAGAAAAAAACTAGACCCTAAAAGATAGACTCTAGGTGGACTGTGATGGACTAGGATTGGATTGACTATAGTGACCTTGTTCTTCTCGATGCTTCAATCGATCAGACATGTTGTTGTTGGTCTTGAACAATTCCTTTGTTCTTTTGGAGGCTTGATCTCAACCTTCTCAGGCACAAACTTCATTTATTTCTAAGAAAAGTTCGAAAGGATCGAACGATTCTTGTTCAGCAATTTTTTTTTTTTTTTGCATTAATCCCATGGTTAGGCAGAGGATTGGTTGATGTTCAGCTTGCTCTTGGGGATGATGGACCCATTGTCAACCAGGTCTTGTAGATGGTTTTTCAAAGTCCAGCATGATTCTGCTTCTTGTATGAGTCTTCTTTGAGTTGACCCAACTGGATTAAGTCTTCCACCTTAGTTGCAGTCGCAATGAGCGATTGGAACGTAGGCAAGTACTGTGTTTGAAGCTGTGACTGGTAGACAGGCAGTAAATTCTTGATTATTATGTCAACTTGTTCCTGTTCAGAGGGTCGATTGATCATTTGAGCAACTTTGGCTCTCCACCTAAGGAACGAGGAGAAGGGCTCATTGTTCTTTTGTTTAGTAGTTTCCAGCTCCCTCCGGGTAACATCCACTTCAATATTATAATGGTACTGCGTGTTGAAAGCATTGCATATGTCCTCCCAATTCTTCATTTTGGAACGATCCAAGCTTACAAACCATCTTAATGCAGCACCAGTCAAAGATTGCTGAAACAACCGAGCAAGGAGCTCGCTGTTCAGGCCAAACGGATTGAGGGCACCCACATACATTTTCAGGTGCGTTTTGGGACAAGTGGTTCCATCAAACTTGTCCATGTTGGGCATTTTGAACTTCGTGGGCAGTCTTGCTTCAGGGAACAAGGACAAGGAGTCCATGTCCACCACTTCCTTGTGTGTCTTAAGGGCAGTAATAGACCTTTCCAGGAGTTCTAGTTTCTCTCTCATTTTCTGAGCTTCCAGCTCAGAAGCAGTTCTGGAGGGCATGTCATCCAGGTTAAGGGCAGGGTTTGTTGGTTCAGCAGCAGGACCCTGATTAGAGGTAGTAGGTCTTCCCCCGGCCGAAGCCCCATTTCCATTACCACCGCCTAGTTCAGCTATTAGGGCAGTCCTCTGGGCAGCCAATGCCTCATTCATTCTAGCCTCCATTCTGGCTTCCAGTTGTTCGATGAGGTTTTGGATGTCAGTGAGTGATGCCATTGGTGCAGTCGGGGTTGTTGGACTTGTGGGTGAGAGCTCAGTTGGTGTTTCGGGTACAGGCGGTCTTTGGAGGGGTACCTGTAAAAGGACATAGTCAAAATGATTAGAATATCCTATATAAGGTGTTTTCATAGGGTATGTGAGATAGTGTGAGGTAGGGTAGTGTAAGGGTAAGGTATTTGGACTTGACCCTTGTGATGTGGGGTGGTATGACCAAACAATGTAAGGTAGCGTTGGTAGGGTAGGACACCTAGGATAGGACCCAATGGGATGTGATATGTAAGGTAGAGTGCTTAGGGCTGGACACCTCGACTTTTCGAAAGGCCCTAAGTTCTCAAAGAATTTTTTTTGGGCTTTAGGGGCCAAAATGTGAATTTTTGGGCCTTTGAGGCTAACATGTGAATTTTTGGGCCCTTGGGGCCAAGATGTGAATTTTAGGCCCTTAGGGGCCAAGATGTGAATTTTCGGGGCCTTTGGGGCCAAAATGTAATTTTTCAGGTCTCAGGGACCAAAATGTGATTTTCCAGCTTTTGAAATGGAATGTTTTTTTTTTGTGAAGTATGGGATGAATGCGTGAATGCGCACAACATCACAACATAATTCATTGGGTGCATACAGTCCTAAAGGATAGGTTCTATAGGCTATGACACAAATAAAGAATTGGCTTATTAAGGGACCCTTGAACCTTGAGCATGGATATACCTAACCACATGTGAAACAAGGAGTTTCGCGTGGGTCCGACAGTACGCATACTCATGGGCCACCCCCAAAAGGATTAGGGATGGTTTGCGGTAACAGAGAGGACGCTTTGGCTGTCCGTCGACATAATCAAAGAGACCTACCGATCAGCGCTACTTGCTATCCAGACTCAGAAGTTTGAACAGAGAGAGAAGAAATTCATTTTTTATGCAATGGAGAAAAAGATTCTCAATCGTGCAAATAAATAAACAAATTTGAATGATTCAAAGTACATTTCAATTAGGTCCAAATTCTTTTTATTAAGCATTCTTAAAGAAAGAATACTTAATCTTTGTTGGGGTACCCTGCAAAACAAAGCATAGTAAAATAATACCCTAAAGAAGGGCAGGTTAGTTTACACAACAATTGTAGTCCACTTTATGCAAAATGATTACATGATTCTCCCAAGTGAAGTCGCCAAACTGTGAACCCCTCCCCCAGATATCATGGCATATGATGCATGTGACTAAGGGTAGAAATGCACGTGAATGTATGAGTCGCCACCTTGTTTAATTATTTTAGGGTAAACTAGGAAAAAACCCTAAGTGACTCCAATTTTAATTAACCTAATTACTAGATTAATTAACCCAATGTTTAAGGCATGGTCTACGAACCCGAGTTGGATCCTGAGACTATGTCATGCTGATGAACTAACCTATGAATGAATGTTCTGCAAGGAAGATGATGTAATTGAAAATGTTTATGTGATTTCGACTTGCCGCTCGGGGTTAAATCCCAAACGTGCCTACGTACTTCCGTTTGAATGGAAGATCAAAGTCAACG
The DNA here is from genome assembly GCF_041381405.1 of Jatropha curcas. NCBI lineage: Eukaryota > Viridiplantae > Streptophyta > Magnoliopsida > Malpighiales > Euphorbiaceae > Jatropha > Jatropha curcas. Next base: position 19,489,574 of record NC_143158.1, on the reverse strand, counting down.
TAGTTCGACAGGCCTTTTTAAAAGGGCTTTGAATGGGTATGCTTTATGCATGAATGTGTGTATGCTTTGTGCATTTTGTTTAGGCATTTTGCCAAAGAATTGATTGATTTTTAGGCATTTGATGCCAAAAATGTTGATTTTAATGGCTTTTAACCATAAAAGATTAATTTAGGCAATTGTTGCCAAAAATTGATGTGATTTAGGCAATTTATTGCCAAAAATTGGTTAGGCGATTTGTCGCCAAAGTGATTAAGGCATTTGTGCCAAAAGTTGGTATTGGAAGGCGTTTAGCCAAAATATTTAGGCAATTTGTTTGCCAAAAGTGATTATTCGGGCGTTTGTCGCCAAAATGACTGATTTAAGGCTTTTAGCCAAAATGAATTGATTTAGGCAATTTTTGCCAAAAGTTGATGTGATTTAGGCGATTGTCGCCAAAATGATTGTTTGAAGGCTTTTAGCCAAAAGATTGATTAACTCTAAGGCATTTTGCCAAAGCTTCTGATTTAAGCGATTTGCCGCTAAAAAGTGGTTAATCTAATTTATAGGCAATTTGTTTGCCAAAAATTGATTGAACCGTGGGCAATTTGTTGCCAAAATGTGGTTGATTTAATTGTAGGCAATTTGTTGCCAAAACGTGATTGATTAAGGCTTTTTAGCCACAATTATTGATTAATTGGACTTAAGTCGGACTGTTCGAAATAAAGGCAATTAAACCGTAGTTATTGATTAACTAGGCTTTTTAGCCAATATTGTCGGATTTAGCATTAATACCACGATTATTAATTAACCGGGTATTTAAGCTTAATCATATTTGATTGAGGCAGTTTATTTGCCTAAATGATGACATGAATGCATTTATGCAGTTGTAGAGTTATTAGGAGTAGAAGAGAAATATGCATGAAGTGCTAAAATTAAATGAGCAGAGTTTTGTTTATTTACCTGAGTTAACCGGTGACCGCTTCTTAGCTTCAGCTTGAAAAACTCCGGATTAAGCTCCTCATTTGGGGAATATTAATTTAGAATTAATTTAATTTAAGTGGCCAAATATTAAAGTAAGAAAGCAATAAAAGCTAAATTAAAAATGCAGAAAAGCAGTAAAAGAAAACGCAAAGGTGCGTCAAAAGGAGTAGGCCCAACAAAGCCCGAATCCTGTTTGCGGAACCCAGACTTTGTTAAACCCAATAAGACTAAAGCCAATGCATATAGTTGAAAGCCTTAGTTACTTCCCCTAAGGTGCACCCGATTCTGTGTGCTGTTGTTATGCCACATTCATTTCCGAGAGTTTATATCGTCAATCTCAAAACCCCCTGTTGGTTGTCGAGATTAGACCAGTTCCTAGGAAACAGATGTCGGAATTTATACCAATGGAATCCGTGTGTGGGAGAAATAAGGTTGGAAGGCATGCATTTCCCAACTCCCGTTTCCCTGTGTGATATAAACTGTACATATGTTGTGACATTCATGCACCATGTAACACTTTCCTTTTCAGCCACGCATTAATAAGAGCTAATGCTCGGTATGGACATTTGACTTGATTTTGAGACCGGATCTCAAATTCGTTATGAATAATATAATGCAATCACTTATAGCGAACTAATATCCAAAAGAAAAGGGAGTTATAAGGGGGTTGCAGTTCCTTTGTATTTCAACATTCCTCGCATTATCTGAAAATAAGTGAGAGATTATAAAATTCTGTAACAAAATAACAGAAAATCCTGCTTGGGACCATATGTTCCAAGGCACAAAGTAAGGATACAAAAAAAATAATAAACAAAAGAAAAATCCCGTTCGGAAATTCTTTCATTCCGAGGCAAAAGTTAGGGATTCGAGAGAAAATTGTCAACCGTAAATCCAAAAGGAACGATTGACGACAGATAATGCTTGAAATGTTCAAATACAAAATAAGTTATTGATGCATTATTCACATCGAATTTTCGATCCGGTCGTTGAAATTGAAATCTTATTTCCATATCGGTTTTAGCGCATTAGAAATACATTCTCCATCCTATGTGCTCTCATTTTCACATGCATACATGCAGGACCCTCTGTAATTCAGAATTTTTCTTGTCAGAATTGATCCTTCCCGGGAGACCACTTTGAGAGTTTGGCATCGGCATCCTGGTCAGCGTTTAATCAGAACATCCCCAATCCCCGAATTTGCTCCAGTCAACTCCGTGAATCAGTCCAGTTCATCAGACTAAGAACCCGACTCAGATCCAGTAGAAATGGCGGATAACACAGAAAATGAGACCGGATTTTCTGAAGCTCAGATAAGGACCATTGCCCAGATTGTGGCTGCGGCTCTTGCTCAAGACAGGGCCCAAAATCAGAATACTCCCCCTTCGGGTAGCCAACCTGTGGCTGAAGAGAGACCGATCTCGGAACCTGTGTCGAGTAATCAGGCTTCCGCGGGAAACACTGTCCCGGTTGAGAATGATATGCTCAAGCAACTCGCCGATCTGAAAGAAAGGTTCGACAAGATGGCGGCAGTTAAGGAGAAAGACCCGGCCACCAATTGTCACATAACTGAGTATGTCCTACACCCGACTAGCTCGACCTCTTTCAAGACCTTCAAGCATTCCATATTTGAAGGGGATAATGATCCTCGTTCTCATTTGTCTGAATTTCTCCGAGTATCCCAAATGAACCGGTATAACGAGGAAGATGTTTTGCGAGCATTCCCGCAAACACTACATAAGGATTACCGGAGGTGGTATGACGATTTAGACGAGGGGGTTCAGAAGGATTGGATCAAACTGCAGACAGCTTTTCTCAAACATTTCAAGACTGAAGAGAGCGATGAGTTCAGTCTGCGTGATTTGGAGAGTTTGAGACAAGGAAAGGACGAAAGCTTTTCTGATTACTACAGAAGATGGAGGACCAAGCTGTATAGAGTTCAGACAAGGCCTAAGGACAAAGAGTTGATCAGAATCTTTAGCAGGAGTTTATTACCCTTTTTTAAGGAAAGGATGTTGACTCAACCTCTCACTGATTTTTCTTTGGTTCAAAGCGCCGGTTTAAACATCGAGGAATTGTATAAGGAAGAAAAGAAGAAGAACAGAGGGTTTGGTAATTACCGAACTTCTTACGGTGACAGAGGTGCCGGAAGCAGTAATCAGAATCAGTCAGGAGCCAGTAATGCAGTGATAGGTGCAGTTAATGAGAGAACTAGGAGAGAGTTCACTGATTTAGGAAGGCCTTTGAGCATAGTATTGAGATCCTGTATCAAGAACGGGGTGTTGTCGAAGCTGCCAGTCGATCCGAGTAAGCCCGTACGAGGGAGGTATATGGATCGAAACTGTGATTACCATCAGTGCAAAGGGCATTCGACTGATGAATGTTTCAAATTGAGGCACGATATTCAAGATTTGATTGACAGTGGAAAAATTACCAAGCCTTCGGAAAAGAACAAGCCAAGCACTAAGAACAATCCGCTTCCCCAATATCAGTACAATTACCCGCCTCGTAAGTCTCAGTCGGGTGGATCGGTCAATGCGATCGGGAGCGGATTACCAGAAGAAGTGGTATTAGCCGAAGCGGAATGGGAAGAGCGGATGTGCGCCATGTTGAACATATGGGACGACTGTAGCAGTGATGAGGAAGAGAAGGTGCCACTGAAGATCGAAATTGAGAAAAGTATCACTGTGAAGGTAGGCGACGTGCCGGAAGATGAGGATGAGCAACTCCAGCTCGCCATTCAAAAGAGTTTAGCCGATCAAGAAGAACAATGGTATTACAGTAGTGAGGAAGAAGTGAATGAGGTAGGTGTACAGAGCTTAACCCGCAGTGGGCGAGTGTACAATCCCGAGAGCAGTATGCAGGCTAAGGGAAAAGAGATTGTTGTTGATGGAATAAAGAAGAAAATGACAGAGAAAGGCGTGGAGAATTCGAAGGAGAAAAAGAATGAAGAAGAGATAGCTAAAGGACAGAAGAAGGTTGTCGAAGTGGGAGAAACCAGTCAGAACAAGACGCTTAATGGGGTCACTGCCAATTCGGTGCTAAGTCAATTATAGAGAACCAGGGCAGACATTTCCATATGGGATTTGCTGATAGCATCTAAAGAGCACAGAGAAGCTTTACTTGAAGCTATGACTTTCGTCAGAGTGCCGGCTCAGATTCAAAGTGTTGACATGATCAATGTGCTACAGCGAAGGATAGGCGAAGTCACTTTCTTTGACTCAGACCTCCCACCAGAGGGAAGAAACCACTGTAAGCCACTCTATATTCAAATTGCCGTCAATGGACGAGATACTAGGAATGTGATGGTGGATAATGGGTCTGCACTGTGTGTTTGTCCGTTAAAAATGCTGTCCAAGTTTAAGATCGAAGAGTCAGAGCTTGAGCCATCAAACATGGTGGTCAAGGCTTATGATAACACTATGCGGAATGCAAAAGGGACCTTCAAAGCAAAGATATCCACAGGGGCAGTTGAAAGTTGGGTAGATGTGGTTGTGCTTGACATCTTGGCCAACTACGCTCTTTTGTTAGGAAGGCCGTGGCTCCATCCTCTAGGTGCGGTTCCATCCACTCTGCATAGAAAAGTAAAAATCCCGTGGGGTACAGACGTGGTAACCATTAACGCACAGGAGGATCTGAATGTGGCTGCAGTAGAAGGGCTAGAATTGGCAGTACCGTTATCAGGCTTCCAAGTGGCAGTGATTAATGCATCCATCGCCAAGAACAAGAGTGCAGTAAACAGCATGAGTCCTTTTTCTAGAAAGATGATGAAGAAGATGAATTAGCAGTACGGCAAAGGTTTGGGCCGGGAGTTGAAAGGAAGGTTTGAGCCTCTTTCATCAGCATCCGGGCAGCAAGACAAACGTGGACTGGGGTATTCTGAAAATAGAAAGAAGGAAAAATATGAGATTTGATCTCCGGTCAGAGGGTCAAATATGAATCAGATTTTCTTTGTTCCACAAGCTGAAGGGGAATTTCAGAGCAGAGGAAAAACCTATCCCGGTTTGGAGATATTTATGACCGATTATGAGGAGAAACTGGTCAAGTCGCCCGAACCTTCTTTGGAACAGTTGGTGGATGGAACCGAGTTCATGGTATGCATGACAGAAGCAAGTACTGAATCTGATTGGTCGAAGAAGATATCAGAGTTTGAAAACTTCTTGGGGATTGGGGATGAAGCTTCCAAGTCAGTGCAAGAGCAGAAGGCCAAGGCACGGATCCTCCAGTCTATTCTAGCTGCTGAAGATGCCGGAGAGGCAGAGAGGAAGGCAAAGAAGACGATAGAGCATGGAGAGGCCAAGAAAGAAGCTATTCCGGCGGAGGAAGAAGAAGGCACAGATGCCGACGAAGTGATCCAGGCAATAAAAGATACTTGTAATGAATGTGTTGAACAGGCAGTTAATCCTGTATTTTGCTTTTCTAATGCTTGTTTTGAGAGCAATATGGATGGTTTTCCTCTTTTATTTCAATCAATGGAAGTGAACTTTGACTATTTGTTTTCTTGTTTTCCTGATTGTCATGTTCATGGCATTGATTATACCACTCGCATATTTGACATAAACGCATTGCATAATTTCGCATTTAATTTAAGCACCGCCGAAGATCCTAAAATAATTGAAATCGGATCAGACTTTAAAACTGAGCTCAGACAGGATCTTCAAGAATGTATCAAAAGAAACTCAGAGGTATTTGCCTGGAGCTACGCGGACATGCCGGGGATCGACAGATCGATAGCAGAGCACTTCATTCCTACTGATCCGAGTATTAAGCCAGTGAAGCAGAAAAGGAGAAGGGTCAGACCAGAATGGCAGGATAAGATCAAAGCCGAAGTCCAGAAGCAGCTGGATGCAGGATTCTTAGAAGTGGTACACTATCCGAAATGGTTGGCAAATATAGTCCCCGTGCTGAAGAAAGATGGCAGGATAAGGGTCTGTGTCGACTACAGGGATTTGAACAAAGCCTCGCCTAAGGATGACTTTCCACTTCCACACATAGATGTTTTGATAGACAGTGCTGCCGGAATGGGATGTTATTCTATCATGGATGGGTTTTCCGGATATAATCAGATATTGATGGCCTTAGTGGATAAGCATAAGACCGCTTTCACCACAGACTTCGGAACATTTTGCTACAAAGTGATGCCATTTGGACTAAAGAATGCCGGGGCAACATATCAGAGGATGGCTACTACGTTATTTCATGATATGATCCATAAAGGATTGGAAGTGTATGTAGATGACATGGTGATCATGACAAAAACACAGGAAGAACATGCAGAAATGTTGGAGAAATTCTTCGTAAGAGTCAAACAGTACAATTTGAGACTTAATCCCAAGAAGTGTGTATTTGGAGTGACGAAGGGAAAATTGTTAGGTTTTGTGGTAGGACCTAACGGAATTGAGGTTGATCCGGACAAAATAAAAGCCATTCATGATATGGAGCCGCCAAGAACAGAACGGCAGGTGAGAAGCTTCCTGGGTAAGATTCAGTACATCAGCAGGTTCATTTCGAGGTTATCCATCACCTGTGCTCCGATCTTCAAATTACTGAAAAAGAATCAGCCAGTCAAGTGGAATGAAGATTGCCAGAAAGCCTTTGACCATATAAAGAAGTACTTGATGAATCCACCGGTGCTCAGTTCGCCAAGACCAGGAGAATCTTTGATCTTGTACCTATCCATAGAAGATGCAGGAGTGGGAGCGATGTTGGTAGAGCCGGATGCCGCTGGAGTAGAGAAAGCCATTTACTACATCAGTAAGAAACTATTGCCTATCGAAGAGAAATACAATCTGATTGAGAAGACATGCATGGCAGTAGTGTGGTCGATAAAGAAATTAAGGCCGTATTTCGATTCCTTCAAGGTCACTTTTGTCTCCAAGATTGATCCTGTGACATCCTACCGAGTCGAGTCTTTGCATAGAGTCGAGTCGAGTTGAACCAAACCCGGTTGGGGTAGAATGGGTTTATTAGTGGACTTACTTGATTGAGAGAAAAAGAGCAAAGTGTAAGGATTAGGATTTAATGGCATTAAAAGAACAAGCGTGAGTATTAAGTTATAGCTTTTACCCAATTGAGGTACCATGTAGTAAGTTTCCATCATTTATCTTGATTTTGTGATGACTTACCCGTAATCATCCCATTCACTTTCCCATTGCTTATCTTTATCTTCATCTTCTTCATCTCCTTCATTTCCTTTATTTCTCCATCCAATTAGGCAACCTCAATTCTCTCCAAGTAAGTAGAATTACTTGCAGCTTTATGTTATTCAGTCTCTACTTGAGTTATATTGTAGATAAGTTGTAAGAATTTTGATGTGTATAGGAGAAGGGAGTTCAAAGAGTGTAGAGAAGAGAAGCTAGAACAGAGCTCAAGCTTTTTGGAGTAAAGGTTTGATATCTCTTGATTTTTATTATTGTCTTTGCATGAGAATTTGTGTGGTGTGTTGCTATTGAGACAATATATTGCTTCATGTTGGAGAATGGTAGTGGTGAGAAAACAGGGGAGGTATTGAGTTTATGTTGAAAACAGGGGAGGACTTCATCTTGATTTTGACCCCAGTTAATGATGGAATTAGGAAGTGTCATAGAAGAGTTATTTGTTCCTCTATGTGTTAGCTTTGCATGGGTTTTTGAATCACCCAAATTGGATTTGTATATTGAGAGATATGACCAAAAGAGTGTAGACTGCGCAGGCTGGAAACGCGTCGCGACCTGGTACTGCGTAGGCTGGAAGCATGTCGCGCGCTCGCGACTTTGCACTGCGCGCGTGCGACTTTCACTTCAAACTCACTGACTCTCATTTTGCTCTTCTCGTGCTCACGACCTTGCAAGACGCGCTCGCGAAGTTGGCCCTTGGCCTGGAAGCGCTCGCGACTTGCGTTGCGCGCTCGCGTAGTTGGCATGAAAACTCACTGTCTCTCATTTGGCACACTACGCGCTCGCGACTCTCAAGTACGCGATCGCGACTTGTGCCTGATAACACACTGTCTCTTATTTTCTGCATCTCGCGCTCGCGACTTCCACAGGCGCGCTCGCGACTTGGCTTTTCCTGCATTTTTGGACTTTCTTTTTCTATGTAATTGGGTTCTTTGCTCAACTTGTATGCATCCAATCATTTCAAAACAAAAAGACAACATTAGAACATGTATCAAAACAACATCCAAGCATGCAAATGATGTGAAATCATATGAACATTATAATTTATGAAGTGATGAACTATTACTATGATTTATTGTTATACATTTGACATACCAACATTATGCTCCATTGAGGTTAGGTAGAAACCATGTCGATAAGGCCATGTCGCGACATAGGATAGCAGATCTGCGCCTCATACAGTTTGTTACTCCGGCTACAGGCCGTTGAGTGGATATGATTATATGGGCCATAGCAACCAAGTATACAGTATTCATCCAGTTTATACAGTTTTCTTATCACCTCGGTTTCGCTATAACCTTATGCAGCCATACAGATATCTGGACATAACATTGCATAAATCATACAGATAAATGAAAGATATCATGATATGTGTGCTTATATGTGCCTTGTGTGCCTACATGATTCTTTATATACAAGTATGTGCTTTATTGTTTCTTTCCTTGTTGAGATATCCACTGAGCTTTATTTGCTCAGCGAGTTACCTGTTTAACTCGTAGGTTTTGAGACTGGTCCGTAGAGGGTCCGTTTACAACTGCTGCCGTTCATCTATAGAAGACTCGGTCTTCAGGGTAGATACTCATGTTATCCTTTTTATGGCATGTACAGGGCACACAGTTGGGCCCAATCCATTTTGTAAACAGTATCATGTCTTGTAAATATTCAGTACATTATTCCTATAAGCAATCTCAGCATGATATTAGATTCATTATACATTATGATTTCAGCATGTCAGTTCATTTAGTCAACCAGTTTGTAGCGTCTCGGCTCGGTTTATTCGGGTTTACGGGTGGACCGGGAAGGGATGTTACAGATCCATTGAAGTATTTGCAAAGGACGCCTAATCTAGAGGGACGGTTGTCTAAATGGTTGATTCATATGTCTAGTGTGGATGCGGAGTTCGTAACGAAAAAGACGGTCAAAGGTCGAGCTGTGGCGGAATTTCTAGCAGAAAACCCTGTGACAGACGACGAATCTTGGGAATTGGAGTTTCCGGATGAGCATTTGCTGAATATTGACACAGGAGCTTGGAGATTATACTTTGATGGATCAGCCAACAGAAATGGAGCTGGGGCTGGTATTGTCATAGAAGCACCTAATGGCGAAGTCACAACCATGTGCAAGAGACTATTGTTCCCAGTCACTAACAACATGGCAGAATATGAAGCGTGCATCATGGGAATGGAAGCTCTTCTTGCGACTGGCGCTAAGGAGGTCGAAGTAATAGGAGATTCTTTACTGGTTATTGAGCACGCCAACGAGAGATGGAAGGTAGAAGAAGAAAGATTGAAACCCTATGTTGAGTATTTGTTGAAAAAGGCAGCACTATTTGACAAGATCACTTTTACTCACATAGGAAGAACCTATAACAGAATTCCAGACGCCTTGGCAAACTTAGCGTCGGCTTGGCAGGATATAAGCAAAGTTCCGAAGAAGCCATTTATCATTACCACAGCCAATATCCCGTGCTATCAAGAACATTATGTGAATCAGGTGGAGCCGGAGGAAGAACCCTGGTTTACGGATATTCTGAGGTATATGAAAAACGGTACTTTTTCTGATGATGCGACGAAAGAAGACCGTGCTGTCTTAAGGAAAATGGCGCTACACTACATCCTAGCCGATGGTGAACTCTATAAGAAAACCTGGGATGGAGTGTTGTTGCGATGTGTGAGCGAGACAGAAGGAGAGGACATAATGAGAAAAGTTCATGAAGGAGTCTGTGGTACTCATCTAAGCGGTATGAGTTTAGCTAGAAAGATCATGAGGCAAGGTTATTTTTGGATGAAAATGGAAGACGATTGTGTCCAATATGTGCGCCGTTACAAAGCTTGTCAATATCATGATAATAGAAGCCACTTACCTGCTATTGAACTCCATCCAACAACTCCTTCATGGCCTTTTTCTGCATGGGGCATAGACGTCATCGGTAAAATTTCACCTGTAGCATCCAATGGTCATCAGTATATATTGGTTGCAGTTGACTACTTCTCTAGATGGATCGAAGCTCAGTCTTACAGAATTTTAACTGCCAAACATGTGGCCAAGTTTATCGAACAGAACATTTTCTGTCGCTATGGTGTTCCCCAACACATAGTTACAGATAATGGTTCTCATTTTCAAGCAGAAGTTGGCCAATTGCTTTATAGATACAAAGTTGAGCATCACCATTCTTCTCCTTATCGCCCTCAGGCTAATGGTGCGGTAGAAGCTGCAAATGAGGAGATCAAGAGAATCCTGTCGAAGATGTGTGAAAGGTATAGAAGCTGGGCCGAGAAACTTCCTTTCGCGCTTTGGGGGCATCGCACTACCTTCAAGGCAGTAAATGGAGCTTCTCCCTTTGAATTTGTATACGGAATGGAGGCAGTGTTACCGGTAGAGCTCGAAAAGAAGTCTCTCAGGGTTTTGGTAGAAGCTGGTCTGACCGAAGAAGAATGGGTTAAGAAGAGGTATGAAGATCTGGCACTCTTAGACGGAAGAAGACTGAATGCTCGATTCCAGGATCAAATGAGAAAAAGGAGGATTGCTCGTTTTTACAACAAGCGAGTACATCCAAGGGCTTTAAAGAATGGAGATTTGGTGCTGATCAGGTTATTGGATCATGAAGCCCAACATCATCCTGCTGGGAAGTTCAAACCCAACTGGCATGGACCGTTCCGAATTCAGAAGTTGCTGGCTAAAGGTGCTGCTGAATTAATCACGATGGAAGGAAAGCCTGTCAATCGGATTGTCAATCAGGATCAAATGAAAAAATTCTATGTCTGAGATGATGATTTCAAAAAAAAAAAAAAAAAAAAAAGAAAAAAAAAAGAGAGAGCTAAGTTGAAAACCCGAAGAGGGCGGCTTAGGCAAGAAATGAGCTCGCTAGGTTGAAAACCCGCAAGGGCGGCCTAGGCAAAAGTCAGAGCATATAAAAAAATGAAAATAAAATAAAATCTAAGGATTAACGCGTGGTGCTTAGTTTAAATGCAGAATTCATGCCATGCGTTCGTGACAGATTAGTGACTGATTGCTCAATGCCATCAACTTAACTTGAAGGAGAATAGGAAATCAAGTAGTTAAAACGAATGACCATTGTATTAGAATAAACTTTTTTTTACTTCTGTATAATGTTGAAAAGAAGTAAGATTAATAAAGAATTTGTGTTTTCAAAATTTTTGTTTTTGTCCTGGAATTACGGTCGAAGAATGCAAGACCTTCCTCTCTGTTTATTTAAACAAAGATCGACTCACTTAGTGTGAAGTGTCCTGGCCGTTGGTCCTGCCTAAACATCGAATAAAAAAAAAGAAAGAGAGACATTGATCAAAGGAACGAGTACCATTTTCTCAGTGATTTCCCTAGAAGGATCAACAAAACCATGCATAAACCTTAACACTCGCATTAGTTCATGCATACATAGAGGAGTTACATTTGTTTTTATTTAATTTGTGCAGGTTATAAAATAGCCACTTCATTCTTTATTGTTCACAAGCATAAATTCCTATGTTTACAGAGTAATTTTTACTTTATTGAGTTTTCATTTATTAACCCAAGGGCAGAAGCCCTAGATAACTAACACAGCAAATAATTTCGAAAGAAAAGTTTTGTTGTATTTCATTGTTCATGTGTGCAGGAATTAATAAGGACAGAATCATAAAGACCATTGATTAAAAGAAAAGCGGATACATTTAGATAAAAGCCCATGGTTTGGACATAAGAGAAAAACAACAATTATTCTGAGGAGACATATCAGCAAAGGTCGGCCTTCACAAAGTGTGACATCATTGTGGGGTAAAGAACCAGTCGGCATATGCAAGCGTCACAGTATCCTGCATTATTCCTTCATCTAAATGTATGGTGTTTCGACTTTGCCAACGATCGGCCAAATTGGTCAACAGATGTGATGTTATCAAGCCGCTCTCGAAGTTGTGGACTCGGGGAACACGTTGTATCATCCCATACTGACGACTGATCCTATCTGGGAAATAGGCCATGGAACGGTCCAGACTGGCATATAACACGTAATTGAGATTCATGCTTCCAATCATGGCCAGTCTAATTCTCCACCAAGGACAGGTCCACCGAATAGTAGGGTTATCACCAAAATCGAAGAGTCTCCGAGACCGAGATTGAAAAACAGCAGATCCGTAAGTTGGAATCAAGCGAGCTGGAACCGGAGGAATCAGGCTTAATTTATCCAGAGCCCAGGCTTGCAATAGCAATGGACAACCGCGATGATGAACATTGAAATCAGTAATGTGAAGGGCAATATCTCTGGCCCAACACATTGTTTCCCCCATGATCATCATGAAGACGGTGCGATGGTACAAGTGCATGTCACGAACAACGGTCAGAAGTCAAAAATCTCCAATCCCGGGTTGACAGTTCTTCATGGCATACACATTCAGCAGCACGAAGCAACAAGCTCGGATCCAAGGCAGATCTAGATCAGTGGACAAAACTCTATTCAAGAAAGGTTCCAAAGGAAGACCTTGATCCACGTTTATGCCATCAGGAAGGTAAACCGGACACAAGGTCGCAATCTCAGCTAGATTATACCTAGGACCTGGGGGCAAGGCCGGAGTTTCGTCTTGTTCAGGATGATGATCCATCACGGCGCACATTTCCTCATAGGTCGGAGTCACTTCAGAGTCTTCAAACCGGAAAACCATGGTGTTCGGATTGAAATGAGTAATGAGCCAAGACAAGAAGCCATGGTTAGGTTTCAGGTCTTTGAAATATTTTAACCAGGCTAGTTGATCCAAAGGAGAGACTTGCCATAGATTGTCAGGGATGGATTGGACGAAAGATGAGACTTGGCTTCTAAAGGCCATAGAAGAAAGTCACTTAAGAAACTGATATGCTTTGGATACTGGATGGGAAGGAGGTGCGAAGCGAAATCTCCATTTATAGAAGAGTGAAGGGACCGATGAACGAAATAATGTTGTCATCCGAAATAATAACTATCGTCAGAAGTAGTTGGAAGGACAATCCTGAATAGTCCATTTGGGTCGATGTGCATTCAAACTTGCATTAATCAAGAAGAAGGACGGCCTGCACAATAAGGAAATTGAGTCTTTACGATCACATTAGTCGAGAAAAGGGTGGTTGAGCCATTACGCCCGCATTCACCGAGTGGACCGCCCCGTCAAGTAAGTACTACAGTACGTTTTCTATTTGGAAGGTGATTCTTGATCATGTTCCATGTTAAGTTCATTATTTTATTCACTTTATTTTATTTTTAATAAGTCGATCTACTGACTACTAATGAGGTGAACCATTCTTATGAATAAATGGTACATCGCTATTTTGTATTTGGTGTTGTGTTCGTGTTTTGTTTTTACAGGAACAAGGCTTCATAGTTACAAAACATAAACACAAATAAAGTGATAAAAACCAAGTGTTGTAAAAGTGTAAATAATATCATAAGATGTTGATATAGCTGTACAATCACAAAAAAATAAACAAATAGAAAATCAATAAAAAGTTCAAAATGTTTAAAATGTTCAAAAAAACGGAGGAGTCATGCAACAAGACTACCGCCTTCTACGGCTAGGACCAGCGACAGTCGGAGGGGGTGGCGATGATGGTCCGTCGTCGGAAGAAGAGCCACCCTCATCCTCATCAGAAGAGTCGAGCGGGATACCCTCAACCTCTAGCCTCGTCCGAAGCCGCTCCACCTCCGCCTGAAGCCGGCTCACGGCATTGGACTGACAAGACTGATGCCTCCGTAGCCTCCCGTTCTCCAGCTCCTGCAAAGACAAGCATGTGTAAGAAAGGCCATCCAAATAATGAAAAGCAAAAAGGCAAAAATGTGTAAAATGCATACCAGCTCATATCGCTCGGAGTAGAGCCGACCGATGTAGGATCGGGCAAAGCCGAACCGCTGGCAGATCTCCTGGTATCTCTGGGCCGGCACCTGCAAACAAAAAAATCTATTAAAAGATTACTCAGGTAAAGTGCTTTTAACTTTGTAAATTCGGTTTGTAACTTACATGTGTAGTGTGCTCAGGGTCCAGCTGTACCGCAGGAGGAGCCTGCCGAAGATCAGCAGGAATACCATCAGTAAGTTGAAACAAAGAGGAAGAGTAGTAACAGTAAATGAGGTTGAAGGTCAGATGGGTTACCTGAATATACTCGAGAACCTCGGGAAGTCGAGCCTGCATCCGAGAGGCAAAATAAGTAGGAAAATCACCGGCGGACAGGAAATCGTTCGCCGAGAAGCCTCCATACTCTACCTCCAGGTCCTCTCGGGTCAAACCCTCCAACAGACACATATGCCGGGGAGGGGCATGAGGCACTCTCCGTCGTGCTGGAGCTATCGGAGTGTCAAAAACCCGCTCTCCAAGGAAGTATCGGTCAGCCCAGTATCCTCGCAGCAGCAGCCTCGACCGGGTATGCAACTCAGCCACCTCCCGGCCCGGATAGGTCCTCCAGGCCTCGCAGTCCCATGGCTCTAAAGATAGCTGCAAAAAATGATAAGAAATCAGCATTAGTAGTGTGTCAGAATAAAGAGTGAGACAAGCTACAGGTTCAGAGATTCTTTCTGTACTCACATCGAACAACTCCCGATCGTTAAGGAAGCTCCACCAGTACTCTGGATCCTCGCCACTGGCGTAAGTGTGATGGCAGTGGGCCAGATAGCGAGGAATCCTCCTAGACTCGACGGGAGAGTCACCACTCGGACCACCCGGATAGATACAGTACTCATAAGACCATACCTGCAACAGAAACAGAAGTAATATCAGCTAGTTGAACAGTAGAGAATGACGAATAAAAAGTTGAATAGTGAAGGAATGTTACCTCCAGAGGCCGGATGAACAACCAGTTCGACTCACCGCTACCACGGGTCCAGACATCCAGACCATGATAGAGATGAGCCAAACCGAGTGTGGCCCAGTCGAAGGATCCAACCTGGCTCAGATCCCGAAGACATGCTAGCACCGCCGGGTCTCCCTTATTTTGGGAGGTACATAGCAGCTGGGACGAAATGATGTAGAACAAGAAGGACCGGGCAGCCTGGTCCCTCTCCTCCCGAGTATACGCAGGAGCAGCAGGTCGGACATCCTCTGGCAACTCTCGCCAAGCCTCCAACCGAGTCCTGATCCTCTCGGCCCAGAACCGATAGACCGTCTCATAAGACATGCACCCCTGTACGGTGTATCGGGTCTGCGTCGTGACACCGAGGAGGGAACGGAAAAGCTAGGCTCCGATAGCAGCCGTCTGGTACCGAGCGTCTAGCGGGGGAACCGGGCCAATGAAGCGTAAGCCGGTAATGGCAGCGTAATCCACGGGAGTGAGGGTCATCTCTCCGAACCCGAACACGAAAGTGTGCGTGCAGTCGTTCCACCGCTCCATCAATGCATATCGCATAGCGGGCGGGAAACGAGGCTGTGTGCGGCGCAATCCGGCGGCATAGTCCCCGAAACCTGCAGCGACAACCTGAGCTCGCATAGGAGGGTCCAGCAGGTCCCAGAAGGCAGAAGCATCAGTAGCCGATCCGCCTGAACGGGCCTTGCCCAGATTAACCTGTAAGTAAATTTCAATTTCAATAAATGTAAGACTAATAATTGTTCATTTTCTTCTATGACAGGAGGAACAAAAACTCGAGTTTCACCATAGCTGCGTCACACGACTCCTAGTCGCGTCGCGCGTCTACGGAGTCGCGCCACGCAGCTTTACCCAAGTCGCGCGATCAGAAGCATAGCTGCGTAGCGCATCTCATCACTCGCGTCACGCCACCCTACAGCTGCGCCACGCAACTGTTCGAAATACATGGCCCCAAGAACAGATGCGTCACGCAACCACGAAGACGCGCCACGCATCTCTCTAGCCGCGTTACGCGACTGTTCAAGGAACTCATTCATCGACGAACAGACGCGTCACGCAACTGTTCTTCCAAAGAACAGCTGCGTGACGCAACTGTCGAAGGTACGCAGTAGTTCAATTTCAACCTAATTTCACTATGTTTGTGCTGTTTTCATGCAATTTTCAGGGCAAAATCAAGTCGCCTAGAGCTACCAACAATCCAATCTCAACAAATCCAGTTCTAATACAATAAAAAGGGTCGATTCTAAGGTTCAAAGCAAGCTAGGGTTTCTGGCGCCTCGAACAGTCGCGTCACGCGACTGTTCACACAAGAACAGCTGCGTCACGCAACTGTTCATGGAAGAACAGCCGCGCCACGCAACTCCTACCTGCGTGACGCGACTGTCGACGCAGGCATAAACTCAAATGAACAGTTCTATTGCTACAATTACAGATCAAAAAAGGTAAAAAAAAGGAATTTTTTTTACTACTAACCTCGGACTGAAAGCCGCGCATCCGGCTCGTCTCATATCGGACCGGGAACTCCGTACCTGGCAACGGCAGAAGCTGCAACGGCCGTGTCCCAGGGGTCAATGGATTCCGGCTCACCGGCACCGCCTCACCCTCAAACGTCGGAATATCGGGTAGTGCCCCGAGAATCTCCATCCCAAGAGTGTAAGCAGAAGCGGGAATTTCTGGAAGCTGAGACATTTTGTTTGGTTGAAAAGTTCAGAGGATTCTCAATTGCTTAAGGTTTGTGATAAGTGAAAATGAATTGGTTACGAAGAAAGTTACTTATAGTAAGTAGCTGGGCCCAAGCTCACTTCTCCGAGCCCAAAGAATGGGCCCATCATCTTTTATCAAGCCCGCAGGGCCCGTTTGGCCCATTTAGAGCCCGTTTGGCCCATTTAGAGCCCGTATTGGCCCATTCAAGCAATTTGACGTTGGTATGCGGCTCGTACATTTCATCAATTTTCATCTACTCACCGCACAGGGGGCAGAAACATCAAATTACCCGGATTACCTTCAAGTAAGTTCTTTTCCAACCACTACATCAAAAAGGTATGTATGGAAATTTCAGCCTGAATTTTTACTACGATTTTTTTGCTAAAATTTTTGCAAAGACAATCAAATTGTACAATTCATGATTAATGCATGGGGACATGTGATGTCCCAAAATCTTTCTAACAAAAGGCAAGGTCTGTTTGTACACGGATATTGCTCTTTCTCTTGTGATCAATTTTTCAGGCCAACCGGTGATGGTTTTTCCGAAGCCGATAGGTCTTACTGATTAGTGATGGTGCATTGCGAAGCTAGTCAGAACAATTTCAAAACAGTGATGATGTATTGCGAAGCTGTTTGAAATCTCTTTCCCAGTCAATGATGTTGAGTTGCGAAGTTGACGAGGACAAAACCGACGTCTTTCGGGCCGATCAAACCGAGCCTCGAGGATGCCTTTTCTGATCCGACTGGAGCCGACAAAGCCGATCAAACCGTGCTGAGTAGGTGGCCAGATCAAAGTCCTTCAAGCCGATCAAACCGAGCTTTGAAGACTTTGTCATCAAATTAATATCTTTCGTGACCAATCAAACCGAGTCTCGAGGATGTTTCTCCACAGATTCAATGGAAGCCGACAAAGCCGATTAAACCGAGCCGAGAAGGTGACTAGATATTCAAATCCTTCAGGCCGACCAAACCGAGCCTCGAAGGTGTCTTCCAAGCCGATCAAACCGAGCTTTGAAGTCATTCACATACTGACTGGAGCCAACAAAGCCGATCAAACCGAGCTAAGGAGGTGACCAGAGGATTAATTCAAATCCTTTAGGCCGATCAAACCGAGCCTCGGAGGTGTCTTCATAGCCGATCAAACCGAGCTTTGGAGTTGTTCACAAATCCGACTGGAGCCGACAAAAGCCGATCAAACCGAGCTGAGTAGGTGGCCAGATGATCAAGTCAATCCAACATCTTTCGAACCGACCAAACCGAGCTTCGAGGATGATTACCAGATTGAAGGCGCGTCAATGGACCACTTTAACATTAATCGTTTATACAATTAATGATAAAGTGGGGGGGCAAACTGTTGACACGTGGTTTTATGCCTCCACCTAACCCAATGATGATATGAGGACAAAGGATAAAGTTTCACAATAAACCAGAAGTGCCTGAATCAAAAATTGAACCAAACCGCCCAAAGGAGCCTGACCCACGTTAGGGCTGCGTCACGCATCACGCAGCTACTACCTGCGTGACGGCACTTCTAGCTGCGTCACGCAGCTCTAACGGGTCTGACACCTTTGGTGCGCGCCCGTGCAGTGGCTTGCACTGTTTGTATGGATACGCGGCAACTGTACGGAAAGTAAGTCGCGCCACACAGGCTTATGGGTGCGTCACGCAGCTTATACCTGCGTGACGCGACTGCCTTGTTGCCCTAGCCATATAAATACTACATTACACAGCAAAAACGGGACTTTTTTTTAGACTTTGGCATTTTCAGTTTGCTCTCATTTTTCCTCTAAGAAAACATAATCTTCAAAGTTTAGACATCTAAAAAGACGACTAGAGCTCTTTCTCAAGAACTCCATTGAGTAAACTTGGGTAGATCAAAGTCATAGATATTTAGATTTAAGATTAAAGAAAGATAATAGCAAAAAGATAAGAAAAAGAGGAAAAAAGAGAAAGATAATTTCATTTTTGCAAAAGAACTTGGTGATTGCGCTTCTGGAATTGTGAAAAATCACTTATGAGTTAATCTCAGCATATGCAATCCTCAAATCTGAGGGTTAGGTAACGATTCTAACTCTATCCTTTCTATTTTTATTTATTTCTAGCATTTTATTTCTTAAAAATCTCATTTTTGTATTGATTAATTGGTTTACCATTGACAAAACGTAAGTTTACCCATTATTGAACTTTTCTGGGTTTGTTCTAACCACTTTGGACCAAAAAGAAACGTAAAAAGAACTAGTTTGAAAGGTAGTTGTGGACCAGAGCAGCCGCGTCACGCAGCTACTACCTACGTGACGCGACTGTTCATGTCCAAAAGCCCCTGACCTGGATTAGATCTCTTGCGTGACGGAGCTGTTTACGACTCATTTCTCATGTTTGTTTCTATATCTGTATCTAATATTTTGCTTTAAATAAATAACCCATATACCTAAAGATTTTAATAATGTAACGAACAGTGTCGTCGCGTAGCTAATAGTTGCGTCACGCGGCTGTTCTTCATAGGATACCTGCGTGACGCGACTGTTCTTAAATCCAGAATAAAGGCAATAGTTGCGCCACGCGACTGTTCTTCCATAGAACACCCGCGTGACGCGACTGCCTCCCAGTTCCAGTTTATTTCTATTATTTTGCTTAGTTTCATTTAGTTAAATAAATTTTCAATCTCAATCCGAGAAATAGACAATCAGGGGTAAACTGAGTCTTAATCAAACTAAACCAATTAATCATTGATGATCATGGGATTTTTAGAATTTGTTTGTTCATTGTTTATTATTAATTACATATTATTACAATCGGTTTGTGGCCCGCCTTTAACCATAAGGCAAGAGCGGGTCTTTTATTTTATTTGATACGCATTATGGATGAATGATGGATGATATGATTTATTTGTGATGAATGCAATGAATGGACCTATTTGGGACGGTTGATTAATTTTCCACTTAGGAACTCGGTTCGATTTATTCGGGTTGGGTTTAAATAATTAGCTTTTCTAAAATAAAATCAAATTAGAGATTGTAGGTTAAAAGAGGCCGGTTTTTTTTTCCGGGCGTCGGCTTCCAATGGGCCGACGTACCCAATTCCCTTACCTAGAACCTCATTGGTTCGCCTGACCAGTCTTTTTAAAATAATCAGCCTTAAATAAAAATGGGTTTAGAATGGAGTCATTTTATAAATTAAAATTGGAAACGGTCCCATTGCCGAAATAATGGGTGGCGACTAAAAATAATTTATAAGACCGATTTATCGGCATCGCATATCCAAAAAGATTTTTTATCACCTTTTTCCAAAAACAAACAACATTGACGATGGTTGGGTTTCACCCTGGGTTGTGTATGTTTTTTTTTTTTTATAACACTTGCCCCTGAATCCGACTTGGAGGATTTTGCCCCCTGCTTGAGAAAATTGATGCCCTTATTAACTGAAATAGAATTTCTTTTTAATGAAAGACTAAAAATTCCGTGATTACTTCTGTGATGGGAGAATGGTGAAGGTTCTTATCACTTCTTGCCCCCAGAATGGTGCTGACCATGGAATACTTCAAAACATTGGTGTTGCACTTGTCCAATCGATTGAGGAATCAAAGAGAACAAAGCCACTTATAGGACTCGAGGAAACGGACAATGTGGATGACATTGCTCGTCTGAAAGGATCGAAGAAACGATGGTCCGAGTGGAGACGAGGTATTAAAGAATTACCTCTCAACAATTGTGTTTGACATTTTTTTAGGGTTGTTTTGGAAACCCCGGGGATTGAATTGACATTTTCCTCTCTCTCTCTCTTTTTTTTTCGAGGAATGACTCAAAGAGTGATGCTTTCAAAATGAACTTTTGAGAATGACTCGATTTTTGTGACTCGTTGTGGAATGACCACTGGTGATGGAGACTTGATTTTAGAGACTCATTGGAGATTCAATTTAGAGACTCAAATTTTTCTTGTAGCGAATTTTGACTCGAAGGAACTTAATGATTCCTGGAAAAAATGATTTATATACTCCCAAGGAGACCTTTGAAAGGGATTTTTTTTTTTTGCCTTAACTTTTGCCCAGTAGCCGCCCTTTCGGGTTTTCGACTCTAGCAGGCTCTTTGCCCTAACTTTTGCCTAGATCGCCCTTTCGGGTTTTCAGCCTAGCGGGCTCAATTCTTACCTGAAGCCGTCCTTTCGTGTTTTCAACTCCAGCTTTTGTTTTTCTTTTCTTCTCTTTTTTTTTTATTTTTTTATTTTTTATATTGGCAAAGAGAAAATGCTATTTATGATGCAAACTTATGTTTGTGACCGCGCCTTTGCGGCTACCTACGTATCTCCAAGAACTCTTCGGGGGATGGGGAGAATCAGGTCTTTTGTAGTTCCTTCCGGGATCGAACTTCGTGCTCGGCTGGTGCGGAATTCATCTCCGACTTGATGTTAGTGTGGACTTCCTTTCCGTCTTGGTGTGGAATTTATTTCCGACTTGCTGTTGGGGCAAAATTCAATTCCGACTTAATGCTGATTGCGGAATTCATTTCCGATTTGATTTCTTCGGGATTCCTTCCCGACTTGATATTAATACAAAATTCGTTTCTAACTTGATTTCTTCGCGGGATTTCTTCCCGGCTTGATGTCTTTGCGGGATTCCTTCCCGACTGGATGTCTTTGCGGGATTCCTTCCCGACTGGATGTCTTTGCGGGATTCCTTCCCGACTTGATGTTGATGCAGAATTCATTTCTGACTTGATTTCTTCGCGAGATTCCTTCCCGGCTTGATGTCTTTGCGGGATTCCTTCCCGACTTGATGTCTTTACGGGATTCATTCCCGACTTTGATGATGTTGATTCAACTTATTGACTCGAGCTCGTATGATAGTGATGACCCTAGGCGAATCTGACTTTGTTGTTGTAGTGGTTTTACCACTGGTTGACTGCAATATGACTTGTATTCATCACAAAGGGTTTTGAATACCCACATTGTGGTGGTAACTTGAGTGGCTTGAGTGTTGAAGAAGCTTTTATGCTTTGAGTTTGTGGCTTCGCCATGTTTGAATTCTTGAGGTTAATTTGATCCCTTTTCTTGAACTTTATCTTCCTCCGAATTTGAAACTTATTTCCTCAATGGTTCTCCTCTCCATAAGGAATTTTGAGGAGACTCTTCCTTTTCCTTATTTTGAGAAATGATCCTTGTTTATAAGGACACTTGTACTTGTGCCATGCCTGGCGCTTGATTTTCAAGGTGTTTGTTGTCATCCAATTTGTGGAAATGACTGCTTCTTTTAACTTGCTTTTTCAAAATGTGAGCAGCCGCTTGGTCTTTGTCCTTATGGCTGAAATGATTTGTCATCTACCCTTGATGGGCTTGAATTTAACAGAGAGCTTGCAGTTGACCCGTTTTTGACAACTTGATTTCCTGTAGCTTTGTCCTTGATTTCTTTCTTTTGTGCAGAAGTTCCTTTTGACCCATTTTTTTTCTTTTGCTTTGTTTGCTTCCTTTTGACCAGGGGTTCCTTTTGTCCCGTTTTTCCTTTTGCTTGCTTAGAAGCAGCCTCTCCATAAAGAATTTCGAGGCAACTTGATTCTGAGATGACTTGAGTAGTGTTTGGATAGCATTGCGACTTCGTGCAGACCCAACCCAATTCCAAACATAACTTCTTTATTCTGTCGCTTTTAAGCTCAAAATTCAGACACCTCTCTGTCGGAGCATCTTCCATTCCTGGGTTTTCAGAGAAACCATTCTGGCCCTAACCCCTTCAATCGGCTTTACCTCGGTACTGTTTGAAGTCTTGCATACCCTTTGCTGGATCCTTTCCATGATTACCCTTCAAAACTTCCCCTTTGATGTTGCTTCTTAGGATGCCCCCAACTTTGATTGATGCAGAGCAAATGAATGCATTTTTCTTTGCCAATTTTTATTATCTTTTTTTTATCATCATTTTTTTTAATCTTTTATTATTTTTTTTCGATTTTTTTTTTTTTTGTTTTCACAGGAAAGGATAGGGAAAGAGTATAAACATGATTGGAACGTAAACTGATCCCTTTTTATTGATAAGACAAAATTTGTGTACAAAAGACACTTAGATTTATAAATTTGAATTGAATGAAAACTTGAATGGAAATGAAAATGAAAAGAAAAAACTAGACCCTAAAAGATAGACTCTAGGTGGACTGTGATGGACTAGGATTGGATTGACTGTAGTGACTTTGTTCTTCTCGATGCTAAAATCGATCAGACAGGTTGTTGTTGGTCTTGAACAATTCCTTTGTTGTTTTGAGGTTTGATCTCAACCTTCTCAGACACAAACTTCATTCATTTCTAAGAAAAGTTCGAAAGGATCCAACGATTCTTGTTCAGCAATTTTTTTTGCATTAATCCCATGGTTAGGCAAGGGATTGGTTGATGTTCAGCTTGCTCTTGGGGATGATGGACCCATTGTCAACCAGGTCTTGTAGACGGTTTTTCAAAGTCCAGCATGATTCGGTCTTATGCCCATGTCCTTGATGGTACTCACAGTATTTATTGGCTTTGAAATTCCGGGGCAGGGGGTTTGGTAATGGCCTTGCTTCTAAGGGCTTCAGTAAATTTGCTTTCACTGCTTCTCGGAACACCAAAAGGATTGGCATGCTGAGATCAGTATATTGCCTCCTTGGCTGATTGTTTCCCAAATTCCCAACACGTAAAGGATTCGTGGGGATTATACTGGCTATTTCATTTGTCTCACTGGACCCAGCATGATTCTGCTTCTTGTATGAGTCTTCTTTGAGTTGACCCAACTGGATTAAGTCTTCCACCTTAGTTGCAGTTGCAATGAGCGATTGGAACGTAGGCAAGTACTGTGTTTGAAGCTGTGACTGGTAGACAGGCAGTAAATTCTTGATTATTATGTCAACTTGTTCCTGTTCAAAGGGTCGGTTGATCATTTGAGCAGCTTTGGCTCTCCACCTCGAAAGGAACGAGGAGAAGGGCTCATTGTTCTTTTGTTTAGTGGTTTCCAGCTCCCTCCGGGTAACATCCACTTTGATATTATAATGGTACTGCGTGTTGAAAGCATTGCATATGTCCTCCCAATTCTTCATTTTGGAACGATCCAAGCTTACAAACCATCTTAATGCAGCACCAGTCAAAGATTGCTGAAACAACTGAGCAAGGAGCTCGCTGTTCAGGCCAAACGGGTTGAGGGCACCCACATACATTTTCAGGTGCGTTTTGGGACAAGTGGTTTCGTCAAACTTGTCCATATTAGGCATCTTGAATTTTGTAGGTAATCTTGCTTCGGGGAACAAGGACAAGGAGTCCATGTCCACCACTTCCTTGTGTGTCTTGAGGGCAGTAATAAACCTTTCTAGGAGTTCTAGTTTCTCTCTCATTTTCTGAGCTTCCAGCTCAGAAGCAGTTCTGGAGGGCATGTCGTCCAGGTTAAGGGCAGGGTTTGTCGGTTCAGCAGCAGGACCTTGATTGGAGGTAGCAGGACCACTTTCCCCAGCGGAAGCCCCATTTCCATTACCACCACCTAGTTCAACTATTAGGGTAGTCCTTTGGGCAGCCAATGCCTCATTCATTCTGGCCTCCAGTTGTTCAATGAGGTTTTGGATGTCAGTAAGCGATGTCATTGGTGCAGGTGGGGTTGTTGGAGTTATAGGTGAAGCTGGTGTAGCTGGTGAGGTTGGTGAAGCTGGTGATAGCACTGTAGGTGCGACTGGAACTTGGATAGGCACTCAAACAGCGGGTACCTGTGAAAGGACATAGTCAAAACGATTAGACTATCCTATATAAGGTGTTTTCATAGGTTATGTGAGATAGTGTGAGGTAGGGTAGTGTATGGGTAAGGTATTTGGACTTGACCCTTGTGATGTGGGGTGGTATGACCAAACAATGTAGGGTAGTGTTGGTATAGGGAAGAATGACTTGACCCTGTGAGATGGGACGGTTTGTGTAACAGACTGATTTTTTTTTAGTGTCGGTAGTAGTGATTTACCAGTCTGTGAATAGTACCATCGGTCCGGGACTTGGTATTATTTTAGTCCGGAAAAATTACTATGCTTAGTTAATATTTTATTTACTATGTTTGGAGCATGTTTGCATGATTTAGGTGGGTAGAAAATATTTAATGAATATTTTTGGAGAGTTTATGTATTAAATGCATAATATTTCTAGTGTGGTATATTAAGAAATAAATGAGGAATTATTTTAGTGGAGTTAATTTAATTAATTGGTGGAGTTAAATAAGAAGTAGAAGAGAATTATTTGAGGAATATTTAGAGCCATTGGATGAGATTACTTAGGACTTGATCTTAGCCACACATTTGCATGATTTTAGGAAGTCAAATTTGACTTTGGCACTTAAAGTAAACACCACAACATTTTTTTGTCTTTCTTCTCTTCTCTTCTCCACGCCATTTCCATTTTCTTCCTTCTTCTTTCATTTTCTTCATTTTCTTACCTCCAAATTTACCACCAAACTACCTAATTAAACCATAGAATAGGACTTAATGCTTAAGAATTAAGGAGTAGAAGTTGAGATTGGTGATTAAAAGCAAAGAGAAGTGAAGTTACCATTGAAGCAAGTAAGTTGTGGTTTTTGAGTTTTGTGAATTGTTAAGTAGAATTCATGGTTTAGACATGTTATTGATGCATTAAATCATGCTCCAACTATTTCTTTTGTCAAGTTTTGCTTGTAATGTTGATTTTTCATGCTTTGAAGAGGTTGGAGAACCATCCTCAAAGGGGAAAGAGAAAGCCAAGGAGTAAGGCTTTCCAAGCTTAATCAAGCTTGTTAATAAGGTTAGTGCAATCATAATTTCACTTGTTTAAGTTGTTTTACATGGTTAGGGTTTTGAATATATTTTGGGAACTTTGTATGTTTTGTTGAAATTGCTGAATTTTAATGTGAGATGTGTTCTGCCGTGGGATTGGAACTCATTTTTGACCCCTTTATACTTCCCATTTGTTTCTGACCTCTTCATGAAAGTTGTATCTCTATTTCTTAGCTTTTCAAAACATATTCTTATGTCTAATTCCAATACTTGTAGCTCAACTTATGATTGAAATACCAAAACTGGTTCTGTTATGATGTCTTACCTGTATATCCAAAATTATTGTCCATTTTGACCACCCAAATGGCAAAATAACGTTTTATGTTCTCATAAAAGTAATAGCTTTACTTCTTATCTTTCCAACCCATCCTCTTTCGTCCAAATTGGATATACATAGCTCAACTTATGGCTGAAACACCCAAACTGACTCTGTTGTGTCGGGCCACATGCATTACTAAATTGAGTGCCCATTTTGACCACTATAATGATAAGCTTAGGTTCTGAGTTCTTCATAAAAGTTGTTGCCCTGTGTCTTGAGAATTCTCTCATTCTAGATTGGTTTCATTTGAGTGTTTGGTGAAGTAGGAATTCAAGAAACATTGGACTTGGTTCTGCTGAATCAGGTCTGATCTGTTGGTCTGTGTTCTGAGCTTTTTTTTGTTATCTTACTCTATGATCTGGGCTGTGGTCCCTTCTGAACATTTGTAGTATTTTGTCTTATCTTTCTAATGACTCTGATGTTATTCAATTTGGAGACCCATAACTCAAATTATGTGTTAAAAACCCAGCAGAGGTCAAGTTTTGGAAATGCTGAAAAGTTCTTGATTTATGTACTTTTATACTATATTAAGTATATATACATTTATAGTGTTTTGAGTAAAACTTTTGAACTGATGAGTACTAAATGAAGAGGTTTTGATTAAGAATTATTGCTTTTGTGAAAGAATGATTTTGATTTGGGCTCTACTATGCATGATTGAGACGTGGTATGATGAGATGGATTTTCTTATTGTGAAGCTATGATCATATGCTAGGGTTATCAGCCCTTATAAATAGGCAGACGCGCTTATTTGTGTGATGGGGTGGTGCTTTCATAAGCCATGGTAGTGCTTTCATAGGCCACGGTGGTGCTTTCATAGGCCACGGTGGTGCTTTCATAGGCTACGGTGGTGCTTTCATAGGCCACGAGTATGTGATGGGGGTGGCGCTAACATAGGCCACGATCAAATCTGCTTATGTTCATTCTGCATGAGTATGAGCCTTAACGAAAAAAAATGAAATTTTATTGTTGCTATAAAAGAATGAAGACATATTTGTATTTATAATCTTCTCATTGCTTTCAAAGTATTTGAATTAAATAAATGCGATTTCGGTATTTATATAGTTGAGTAATTTCAGATTTGACTTGGCTTTTCTATTTAATTTAATTGTTGGTTATTTAGCACCACTGAGTCTTTCACTCAGCGCGTTGATTTTTATCACGCGCAGGTTAGGAGCAGAGGGTGTTCTTCAAGACCAGAGGACAAGCATCAGAGTAGAGATCACATTTTGGGTAGGATATTTTGTAAATGGTGATTTTTGGCATGTATATAAAGATTGTATTATGGAGGTTGTATATAATAAGTTTATAATCTATTAAGAGTTATGATTATTGAAGGAAATAACATCTTATTATATTTTTGGTGTATGATGATTATATATTCCTTGAAAAGAATGTGTTTAGACTATGATGCGTATGTTGATGGATATTTAGAAGTGCTTGTGGTATGTTATGTTGAATTGGAGTTTTGGGGTTTGGAGAAAATTGGAAGTGTGTATATTTTCTTTGTGTGGCAAGTTAATTTTTAGGGGAAACTCTTGCGAAATTTTCATAGGAATTTCCTTAAATATTATTTTCGTTAAAAAAAAAAAAAAAAAAAAAAACAAAACAAAATGTTAATTACTTGCCTCCTTATGAAAATTTAACCACTTCTAATTTGTGATCTAGCTTTAATAAGTGACATAAGACGGTGCTCCGGCACCGATTGTGGCATCCGTCGTCTGGTTCTCCGGGATTGGCCGGTGGGTGTTACAGTTTGACCCTGTGTGGTAGGGTAATGTTGGTATGCTAGGACACCTAGGATAGGATCCAATGGGATGTGATATGTAAGGTAGAGTGCTTAGGGCTGGACACCTCGACTTTTCGAAAGGCCCTAAGTTCTCAAAAAAAAATTTTTTTTTTTTGGGGCTTTAGGGGCCAAAATGTGAATTTTTGGGCCTAAGGACCAAAATGTAATTTTCCAGGTCTCAAGGACCAAAATATAATTTTTCAGGTCTCAGGGACCAAAATGTAATTTTTCAGGTCTCAAGGACCAAAATGTGATTTTTCAGCTTTGAAATGAAATGTTTTTTTTTTTGAAGATTCTCTTTTTTATCATCTTCCAAACCCCTTTTTTTTTGTGAAGTATGGGATGAATGCGTGAATGCGCACAACATCACAACATAATTCATTTTAATGGAATGATTCAGCATCATTGGGTGCATACAGCCCTAAAGGATAGGTTCTATAGGCTATGACACAAATAGAGGATTGGCTTATTAAGGGACCCTTGAACCTTGAGCATGGATATACCTAACCACATGTGAAACAAGGAGTTTCGCGTGGGTCCAACGGTACGCATACTCATGGGCCATCCCCAAAAGGATTAGGGACGGTTTGCGGTAACAGGGAGGACGCTTTGGCTGTCCGTCGACATAATCAAAGAGACCTGCCGATCAGCGCTACTTGCTATCCAGACTCAGAAGTTTGAACAGAGAGAGAAGAAATTCATTTGAAATTCATTTTTTATGCAATGGAGAAAAAGATTCTCAATTCGTGCAAATAAATAAACAAATTTAAATGATTTAAAGTAAAGTTCAATTAGGTCCAAATTCTCCTTGTTAAGCATTCTTAAAGAAAGAATACTTAAATTTTTTTTTTGTTGGGGTACCCTGCAAAACAAAGCATAGTAAAATAATACCCTAAAGAAGGGTAGGTTAGTTTACACAACGATCGTAGTCCGCTTTATGCAAAAAGATTGCATAATCATCCCCAGCAGAGTCGCCAAACTGTGAACCCCTCCCCCGGAAACATAGGCATACAAATGCATATGACTAAGGGCAGAAATGCACGTGAATGTATGAGTCGCCACCTTGTTTAATTATTTTAGGGTAAACTAGGAAAAAACCCTAAGTTGACTCCAATTTTAATTAACCTAATTACTAGATTAATTATCCCAACGTCTAAGGCACAATCTTCGAACCCGAGGTGGATCCCGAGACCATGTCATGTTGATGAACTAACCAAATAATGAATGCTTTGCAAGGTGAATGATGTAATTGGACCGATGAAATGTTTAAGTGATTTCGACTTGCCGCTCGGGGTTAAATCCCAAACGTGCCTACGTACTTCCGTTTGAATGGAAGATCAAAGTCAACGTAGTTCGATAGGCCTTTTTAAAAGGGCTTTGAATGGGTATGCTTAATGCATGAGTGTGTGTATGCTTTGTGCATTTTGTTTAGGCATTTTACCAAAGAATTGATTGATTCGATTTAGGCATTTGTTGCCAAAAATGTTGATTTAAGGCTTTTAGCCAAAAAGATTGATTTAGGCAATTGTTGCCAAAAATGTTGATTTAAGGCTTTTAGCCAAAAAGATTAATTTAGGCAATTTGTTGCCAAAAGTTGATGTGATTTAGGCGATTGTCGCCAAAATTGATTATTTGAAGGCTTTTAGCCAAAATGAGTTGATTTAGGCAATTTGCTTGCCAAAAGTGTTGATTGGGCAATTGTCGCCAAAATTGATTGATTTAAGGCAATTTATTTGCCAAAAGTGATTATTTGAAGGCTTTATAGCCAAAATTTTGATTTAAGCGATTTGTCGCTTAAAAAAGATTAATCTACTTATAGGCAATTTGTTTGCCAAAAGAGATCAATTGATTTGCAATGTAGGCAATTTATTGCCAAAGAAAAAACGTGTTTTATTAAGGCCTTTTAGCCACAATTATTGATTAATTGGACTTAAGCCGGATTGTTCGAAATAAAGGCGATTATACCATAGTCATTAATTGACTAGATACCTTTAGCCGATATTGTCGGATTTAGGCTTTAATACAACGATTATTAATTAACCAGGCATTTAGCTTAAAATTATTTAATTGAGGCAGTTTATTTGCCTAATGATGACGTGAATGCATTTATGCAGTTGTAGAATTAGGAGTAGAAGAGAAGCATGCATGAAGTGCTAAAATTAAATAGGCGGAGTTTCGTTTATGTACCTAATTTAATCGACGACCGCTTCTTAGCTTCAACTTGAAAAACTCCAAATTAAGGTCCTCGTTTAGGGAATATTGATTAATTTAATTTAATTTAAGTGACCAAGTATCACAACAATAAAATAATAAAAGCCTATGCTAAATGCAAAAAAGCAGTAAAGAATCGCAAGGAGCGTAAGGGAGAAGGAGCGTCCGTCAACACAGACTAGGTGCCCCAAAACGGAGTGCCCGGGGCTGATTTTATAGGCAAAAATCGGGCTGGAGGGCGGCAGCTGCCGCCGTGGACGGCGGCCGCTGCCGTCGTATCCTGTCCATTCGCCAATTTTTTTTTCGTTCCGACGGCTTTTTCGGGAGTTCCGAACCTCCAAAAAATATTTCGAGACTAGTTCCGTGATCTTCGCGACGTCCCGGATGTTTTAAGTACCATATTGGCATACTTCCGATAAATTTCCAAAATGACCTCCCGTCCGGCCGGACTGTTTGCAGTCCGGGAAAACTGGCTTTTTGAGCCTCAAAATTTGAGTATTCACAAGACTCGACGATGGATGCCACATTCGGTGCTGGAGACACCGTCTTAACTTAACATACAAATCATAAAATTAGATTATGAATTAGAAGTAATTGAATATTCACAAGTTTAGCGAGTAATATGTTTGTTTTTTTTTTTTTTGAAAAATAAATTGGTAAAAATCGTACAGAAATACTGTAAAAATTTCCCTTTAAAAACTGAACTCGCGAAACATATGAATACAAAACACTCCCAATTAAACTCCAAATTTCCAACATCTCCAAATAATCATCATAACACAACAACACTTCTATATTTCATAACTATATATATAAATCCTCCATAGCATTTTAATATTCATCAATATACTTAGGTGCCATCACAATATTCGAAACACATTCTCGTTTCAAGGAATATATATAATCATTCTACACCAAAAATATAATAAGATGTTATTTCCTGAACTAATAATAATTCTTAATAAATTATACACTTAGTATGTACAACCTCCTTAACATAATATTTTATATACATGCCAAAAATCACCATGTACAAAATATCCTACCCAAAATGGTATATCTACTCTGATGCTACTCCTCGGGTCTTGACAAACATCCTCTGCTCCTAACCTGCACGTGATAAAAATCAATGCGCTGAGTAGAAGACTCAGTGGTGCTAAATAACTAACAATTAAAATAACAAGAATAGCCAAGGCAAGTCTCGTAAGTGCTTTAAATTACTCAATTATATAAATACCGAAATCACCTTAATTTAATTCAAACACTTTGAAAGCAATAAGAAGATTATAAATATAAATATATCTTCATTCTTTTATAGCAAAAATAACATTTCATTCTTAGTTAAAGCTCGTACTAATACAGAATGAATATAAGCATATTTGATCGTGGCCTATGTTAGCGCCACCCCCATCACACAATTGTGGCCTATGAAAGCGCCACCCCCATCACACAAATAAGCGCATCCGTCTATTTATAAGGGCTGATAACCCTAGCATATGATCATAGCTTCATGAAAATTTGATCGTGGCCTATGTTAACGCCACCCCCATCACACAATCATGGCCTATGAAAGTGCCACCCCCATCACACAAATAAGCACGTCTGCCTATTTATAAGGGCTGATAACCCTAGCATATGATCATAGCTTCATATAACCAAATCAATCTCATCATACCACATTTCAATCATGCATAGTAGAGCCCAAATCAAAATCATTCTTAATTCATAATACTTCTTATAAAACTTGTCTTATTCTTAGTCTTCTTAAATTCATAAGGTAAGCTTACTTTAGAACATAAGTAACTCATGAAAATTTCTTACTTAAACATCATTACATAACATAGAAAATTTCTTATCATATGAAATCATAGATGTAAGCTTACTTTTGAACTTAAGTGACTCATGAAAACTTCATACTTCAACATAATTATTTAATATAGGAAATTTCTCATAAATTCCTTTTCTTTTAAAACTTTCTTAAAGTCATAATGAAATTTATCATAAGAAACTTCTTATCATATAAAATCATACTTTTCTTATTCAAAATTCAAATACACCTTAAATACCCATTTAAACATATCTACAATAACACTTTTCAAACTTATATCTTATTTTGGACAAATCAATCCTCAAACATACAAATAATCAAGAGAACCTCATCACACATGATTCATACATATATTTATCCAAATAAACCTATGATTCAAGGCATAGGAAATTTCCAGCATTAAAATAACCTTGACCTTTGCTGGGTGGGTTTTTAAGACATACCTTGAGTTATAGATCTCCAAATTGAATGAAATTAGATTCATTAGAAAGCTAAGACAAAATGATACAAATATTATGAAGGAACCATAGCCCAGATCAATCTGTAAGATAGCAAGCAAAAGCTAGGAACACAGACTAGCATACCAGACCTGATTCAGCAGAACCAAGTCAAATGTTTATTGAATTCCTACTTAACCAAACACTCAAATTAAACCAATCTAGAACCAAGGAAGTCTCAAGACACAGGGTAACAACTTTCATGAAGAACTCAGAACCTAATCTTGTCATTATAGTGATCAAAATGGGCACTCAATTCAGTGATGCATATGGCCCGACATAACAGAGTCAGTTTGGGTGTTTCAATCATAACTTGTGCTATATACCTTCAAATTGGACAAAAGGGGATGGGTTGGAAAGCTAAGAAGTAGACCTACAACTTTTATGAAGGACTTAGACACAAATGGAAACTATAAAGGATCGCAAAATGGTCCTTAATCTCACTCAATAACCCATTTTTCCCAAATTCAACTTTCTTCAACCATGAAAAGAACATGAACAACAAAGGTACAAGGTAGAAATGTCTACCACATAATAAGTACTCATCAAACATCACCCAAGAGCATATTATTGCAACCAAAATTCAATAAATCAATCATTTCATACAAAATCCCAAAATATACACATGCTAGCATAAAGGCACAAAATCAAAAATTTGAGTAAGGTAAGTGTGTTTATGAACACTAACCTTAAAAACAAGCTTGGATTAAAGTCTCTCAAGCCTTAGCTTTGCCTTACACCTTGGTAGAAGGTTTCCCCAACCTTTGGCTCAAGTAGAGAATCTCCAAATTTCTTGACATTAGTCACCAAAAACCACTTCTCAACCTTAATTCTCTAGGATTACTTACTTAAATCAAGTTTAATGGTGTAAATTTGGTGGATTTAGTGAGTAGAAGTGAAGAAAAAACAAAGAAGAGAAGAAGAGAGAAAGTTGGCGTTGGAAATGGAGTAGGAGAAGAAGAAGAAAAGAAAAAGTTTTGCTCAATAATTGAGAAGTTGACTTATAAAGCAACTAAAGGGTAGCTTAGTCTTTTCCCACAATTGGATGGCTAAGATTAAGTCAAAAGTAATCTCATCTAATGGCTACAAATAATCTCCAATTAAATTCCTTCAAAATATTATTTATCTCCATAAAATTCTCAAATTTAATCCTTAAAAATAATTCCTCAAATTTCCTTACTTAATATAACACCATAATTCACTATTCACTAAGTATCTAAATTTTCCAAAAATATTCATTACTTATTTTCTACCCATAAAAATCATGTATGCATACACCAAAAATATTAAATAAACTTTGACACATAGATAGTAATTATTTTGGACCAAAATAATACCGACTCCCAGACCGGTAGTACTATTCACATACCGGTCCTACTATTCACAGACCGGTAAATCACTATCCATTCATAGTTAATTATACTCAATATCTTTCTCAGATCTAAATAAAATATTATCCCCCTCTCTGTAGCACCATTCATGTCCCGATAAAATAATATCATTTTAAGATTCGAAAATTTTGGGGCGTTACATTATACTTACAAATATATGCTCATCCGAGAGCCTCGCCGCTGCCAACTCCAAGCGAGCCGCTCCATATAGTTAAAACACCTCTTTGTAGTCATCAATGGACACCTGCAGAATAACACAGGAGCAGGGGCAAACAATAAGAAAGCATAATAAAAAAGCAATAATCAAAATAAAAGAGTAGAAAGTACTCACATGGGTGCAGCCGAATGATGACATCCGATATGGACTCATAAGATGTTCTCTAGTATGCCCTGGACGGGCTGACTAGTGCGGTGTAAAATAAAAGAGAACGAAGCATCTGGCCAACGCTCGGGTGTGCCAACAATAATAGCTGCATTTGGAGCTCTAGGCTCAGAGTCTCTCCTCACGCATTTACCGCGTTGCTGCTGTAAGAATAAGACATAGTTTATGAATGGGAAACATTAGGGCAAAGCAAAAACAATAGAATTAAAGAATTAAAGCCTACCTGTAGTGGAACAGTGCCCTGGCCCCGGTCCAGCTCCTCTGCCTCGGCGAAAGGGTCGAACTCAGTCAGAGGAGGGACATGAATCAGGAGTTGAGTCTGCGCAAATACCACGTAAGCACCCAGCATGAAAGCCGCTAGGTGGTCCATAACAACTGGCACCCTCCGAGCAACAGCAATGTCCTGCCCCAGCTGAATAGACCTCATCGACAGCATGTAGTAGAGGACATCGTGAGGGACCCTACTCCTGTTCGGGTCAAGCTCCCACTCGTATACCCTCTCACCGAGGTAATACATATCATAAAAGAGTCTTGAAAGGAGGAGACATCTGTGCTAATAGCCAACAGCTGCCTGAACGAAATCAAAGAAGTTAGCTGCATGTCCCTATGGATATCTCTCTATTTGTACAAAAGGATAAAAAAAAGAAGAAAAGAAAAAGAAAAAAGAAAGAAAAATAAAGAAAAAAAGGAAAAAAAAAAGAGAAAGAAAGATCATTAGCAAAAGAAAAGAAAAGAAAAGAAAAGAAAAGGCAAGAACATAAGAAAAATAAAAAGAGAAATTCAATAAACAAAGGGAGGTAGCAATTTACCCGATCCTAGTTCAATGTCTAAGATTGTATGTGAGTACTTGTTATAGCGTCATGCTCGGCCTCGAGGTAAAGTCCTTGCATGTACGTCTCCCTCAAAGCCAAACAAGCCAGGCATAGGAAGGACCTTGCGCTCACAAGCCTACATCTGCATCAAGATTAGGCAGAAATCAGTGGATAAGCAGAAAAGCAGGAATAAGAGCAAAACAAAACAGACAATAACCAACTGGTCAGGTTTTGTACCTCAATCGCCCGCTTCTAGCCTATCTTCAAGTGAGCTCCTTGGACGTATAGGTCCATGCCATAATACAAATAAGATAAAGCAGCAGCTCCCTAATTAAACTGCCTGGTGGCATCCAGATGCTGTAATGGTAGTAGAAATGTCAGATTCGCATCGTTACCATGGTTCGTGAACAACGTGGTGGACAGTAGATAAAACAAGTAGGCTCGAGCTACCACGTCCACATCAATCTCTGCCACCTACTCCCAGGGCATCTCTTGATAATAATAATAGATGCTCTCGTATCTAACCCTATGGTCGGAGATAGTGGGCTCCATGCCAATAGTAGCCCGAACACTCTTGAAAGCCTAGACAGTCCAGCGTCCTCATCCTATCATCAAAGACAATTGATCGTCCTCCAAATGGTAATTCGGTGATAGCAACATAGTCTATAGGTGTGATAGTCATCTTACCAAATGGCAAATGGAATGTATGTGTAGAATCCATCCACCGCTCCATCAGTGCCAATATGCTGGACGGCAGAGTCTGCCCCTGCACCCGAGGTAATGTCCATAAAACGACCAAAGTCTGTCTCCCGGACACGTTCCTAAACCCGCTTGGGTAGGCAGTCGAACCACTCACCGACTATAAAAGTGTTACCGTCGAATTTCCCGTGCCTCACATTCGACTGGAAAAATAAAACCATTGTAAGTATGCTAATAGAGTGCGAAGGCACATATTTTCGTGTTTTGATGCAGGTGAGCAAGCAACGATGATAAAATCACAAAAACAAAGTCTATAGCAAAAATTGTAGCGCAAACCATAGAGAAGTAGTGCAAGCCACGTCATGAGTCGCGTACGCCACAATGCCTATGGAGAATGCCATAGGCATGCAAATTAGCAAAACAGCAAAAGAATGGCACACGCCACCCGCAATGGCACACGCCACCCACAATGGCGCACGCCACCCGCAATGGCGCATGCCACAGTGGCTCGTCATAAAGCCAGAACCTCAAATCATCAAATCAAGTGAAATCTGACCTAGTTTTTGGTTCCTAATTGCCTATTTGCATGTTTTTAGTACTAATGATGCAGGATAAACTAAGAAAAGTTTTCAAAATCCCTCCATTGCGCCCCAACAAAGGTGGTTGGGTAAGTTATGTCACAAACTGATGTTCGTCCCCACATCTGAGACGAATTCTTATAGGTTTATCCCGTGGCTCACAAAGTGAGTACAAAATCATCACGGCGTCACTAGGAAGCCAATCCATGATGTTTTCAGCAGCCATGATTTTCGATTGCGAAGAAAAGAGAAGAGAGAATTTGTGGAAGAAGAAGTTTGAAAGTTTGGTTGAAAGTGACAAATGAGTTTCACTTCACCTTTTATAAGGAATAATGGGCTTATGGGCCCAACTTAAGCCCTTAGGCCCCATTTGGCCCAAAAACCCATCTGCTGCATCCAGCTCTGATACTTAGTCAACAACCCATCAATGGTTAGTCGGCTATGCAGGGGCAACACAATGCTGGCCACAGGTAAGTATCTTGTTTCACGTGCCATGACAAAATTTCTAATAAAGTTCACATAAATAAACATAAATTCACAAGTAATCAAACTCACACTAATATGCATGAACTCACAGATATTTATGCCAAAATCACATGCCACACATGTTGGCTCAAGGGTCAAATTTTAATCTCAGAATTTTGATGATTAAAACAAAACAAATAAATTTAAATTATATTATTTGTGCTAATATTATTTTATGCAGAATTCTTATGGAAAGAAAACGAACAAGGCAAGTCCTACATTTTGTGTGAAGATGTCCGAAGACCCTAGTGATTAGGTTTTTAGGATACATTGTAGGATAGAGAGAAAATTCATATATAATCACAAAAATTAATCTTTCTCTCATCAAAAATACTTTTCGGAAATTAGATTCTTCAAAAATATATTCTTTTGTCAAAAATTCGTTTTCGAAAATATTCTTTAAAAATCAAAATGATTTAATTACCTAAAATTAAAGAGATTATGTATCTAACGATTTTGGTAATAAATCATAAGCTTTCTTTTTCAGAAATTCCCTTTGAAGATTTGAAGAATTTTTAATTTATTCTCTTACCTAAAACAAAGGAAGATTGTATCTTTTCATTTTTAGTAAGTAGTATCTTTTCGAAAAATGTTTTCCAAATAGAATGCTTTCGAAAATCTTTTTGTTTAAAGGAAAGGAAGATCGTCTTTTATTTTCTTACCAAAAGGATAAAATAAATTTTTGGTAACCAATATTTACGTATCTTCTAAATAAGGAAAGCAAATATTCTGATTTCAAAATAAAATATCCACTTTCCAAAAGCAAGAATCACAAATCTCTCTATAAAAAGGAGTTTTCACTCTTTGAACTAAGTGGAAGAAAGAGTTTTCGTTTTAAGAGTATTCACTTATTGATCACATCCGTTATCTCTCAAAACTTACTCTCTACCCCCATTTTTCTTTTCATCTTTACACTTCACGTTTTTATCTTTAAAGAGAAAAGAATTTTTATAACTACTTTTGAAAAACGGTTCTGTGTTCTAAACGATTTTCTAATCTGATAAACTGTTTTTTCTGTGCTTATATGTGCATTTCTTTCTATCTATTTAGATTCTGTAATTTTTAGTAGATAGGTTTTTATTTGATAAACATTTGTGTAATAGCTTAGGTGGAAAGCTATTGGGAAAGAGGTTATCAAGCAACCTTCTCCGTGAGAGAGATTCTAATGTCTTGAATTGAGTTTCTATACTCTGCCAAAAACAGAAAGGGTTGAGGTTAACTAGAACCTTTGGAAAATCTAATGGGATAAAGGGTAGACCTAAGTGTTGATCTATTGCCTTGTACTGTTGGTTTGTCTCTTACCCTTGAAAAAAGATAACATAGTTGAGGATCTCAAGATGAGTCTTGGGGAGTAGATGTAGGCAAGTTAGTACCGAACCACTATAAATCACTGTGTTGATCTTTTTAATTTCTGAAGTTTTGCTTGATACTGCTTTACTTACACTTCTGTTTATATTTTTAGAAATGCTAAAAGTGTTAATGGTTCTGATGTTCTAAAACTGGAATAAGTCTTATCTTCTCTGAATATTAGAACTCTGGCATTCTGATAAGTGAATATACCAAGTTCTAAATCATTCTTCTATTTTACAGTATATTTCACTACTTGGGTTTCTAATTAATTTTCTAAACTTTATGAGGAAGTTCTAATTACAATAGCTTTCCATCATAAAGCAGTTCTGATACTGAATAAGATTTTGTGAAGCAGTTCTAATTTCAATAACTGTCTCTCACACAGTCTTATATGATTTTCTAAACTTTATGAGGAAGTTCTAATTACAATAGCTTTCCTTCATAAAGCAGTTCTGATATTGAATAAGACATTGTGAAGCAGTTCTAATCAATAGCTGCACTTTGCATAGTCTTTCTATTTTTCATGAATAGAACATTGTAAGGAAGCTCTAATCCATAACTTATTCTCACAAGTTCTTTACTTTTCTGCTGCACTTAGAATTCTATATTTTGTTTTAAAATTCTAAAATTTATATTATTTTTTGGAAAACTCAATTCACCCCTCCCTTCTTGGGTTGTGCCATACATATACGTGACCCACAACACATGCACGCTTTTCCGGGCCTAATCACAAAAATTTCTAACCATAACCAGCCAAAGTGCCTCTTCCTTTATTTTGCAAGAATCAATATGTAAGTACTTCTCCCTAGCAGAGCATTTTAGAACCTAAGATGTCCGAAGAGGTGCACCTCCCGAAGTGGAGTTTTCCCCAAGCCGTCCGAAGTGGTGCACCTCTCAAAGTGGAGTTTTCCCTAAGCAGTCCGAAGTAGCGAACTTCCCGAAGTGGAATTTTCTCAAAGTCGTCTGAAGTGGCACACCCTTGAAGCCATCCTATGTGGCGCATCTCATTCTGTCTCTCTCCATCCGAAAGGACAACCTCCCAAAGTGGAGCATTATCAACTCAAAGCCGCCAACAGGTGTAAGAAAGCCACGAAAGTCGTCAAAAGCCACCCTGACGCAATTCGCCCACAATCAAATGCCCCAATTGGTACTGGTTGATCAAAGTATCTCTAGTTAAAGCCGTCGACAGGCACAAGATAGCCGCGAAAGTAGTCGAAAGCCACCCTGACACAATTCGCTCACCTTCAAATGCCACAATTGGTACTGTTTGATCGAAGTTCTCTAATTAACGCCGATAGGCACAAGATAGCCGCAGAAGTCATCAAAAGCCACCCTGATGCAATTTGTCCACCGTCAAATGCCGCAATTGGTACTAGTTGATTGAAGTATCTCTAGTTAAAGTCACCTACAGGCACAAGATAGCCGTAGAAGTCGTTCAAAGCCACCCTGACGCAATTTGCCCACTGTCAAATGCCGTAATTAGTACTGGTTGATCAAAGTATCTCCAATTAAAGCCACCGACAGGCATAAGATAGTCGCTAGAAGTCATCAAAAGCCACCCAGATACAATTCGTCCACCGTCAAATGCCGCAATTGGTACTGTTTTATCAATGTATCCCCAATTAAAGCCACCGACAGGCGCAAGATAGCCGCAGAAGTCATAGAAAGCCACCCTGAAGTAATTCACCCACCATCAAATGTCATAAATGGTACTAGGACAATCAAGTATCCCCAGTTAAAGCCGCCTATGTGGTGCATGACTTTCCACCTTTCATTATCCGAAAGACAATCTTTCCAAAGCCATTGAGATGGCGCACCTCATCCACCAAAGTCATGCGTGTCACTCAAACCAAGTAAGTATTTTCCTACTTACGCATCTACTTTACACTTACACATCTACTTATCAAAATGGAAGCGATCTGTAGATGCTTAAATTTTGCCCCTAAAAAGTTCAGTGATGATACATCATTTTTTCACATAAAATTGATTGGGTTTCCCGATCGCTCTGGTTTTTGGACCGATGGTCTGTGGCTAAGATTATCAATGTGTTTAATAAATTTTACCTTCTGGGGCTATCGGGCATTTTGCAGGCCTAGGAAGCGCGTCGAGCTCGTCTGGTATACTTTCCGGTGCACCGCCTCATTATGTGTGTCATTCAGTTAAATTTTGTAAAAGTGCGCCTAGTCCCGTTGTGGGGCCCAACAATGTTTTTTTGCCATGTCAGCC
Organism: Jatropha curcas; assembly: GCF_041381405.1. Lineage (NCBI taxonomy): Eukaryota > Viridiplantae > Streptophyta > Magnoliopsida > Malpighiales > Euphorbiaceae > Jatropha > Jatropha curcas. The sequence continues at coordinate 19,449,565 of NC_143158.1, read as the reverse complement.
TAAAATGGGGCCAACAACCCTCATTTGCCTATAAATAGGCATTGAGAGGTGTGAAATGGAGGATTCTTTCTGGAAACAATGGGAAGCTCTTGCATTTTAAAAACTCAACTATGGAAATATAAAGGCAACTTGTGTTAACCTTAAATTTGTGGTGAGAATTTATTGTGAATCAATCAAAAGTCCCTTGTAGACAATCAAGAATCCTAAAAACACAAACTCTAATCTTGAATCTTAGATTTTTGGATTAAAAACCAAGTGTTAGGTTTTCCTTCATCTATTTTTGAGCAAACCATCAAAGAAATCACAAAAGGTAATTTTTAAGAACCTTTAAATGCTTTCCCCATCTTTTTCTTTGATTTTTTGATGTTTAAAACACCATTCTTGGGTCTATTATGAAGAAATCTTAGGATCAACCAAACAGGGGTTTCTACACCTCTGTGGCGCGAGGCCAACAATAGTGGCGTGGGCCACTTCCCTATGGCCCATGCCGCAAATGCCCAGAAACTTTGTTCTTACTTAATAAACGTCTTGATTCAGTGACCTTAAGAGCTTCATGATGCGTATTAGGTCATATATGGATTAACATATAAAACATGATTGAGAACAGTGATTGATGGATTTTAAGATCATGAGCTTAAATATGTAAAACCTTTAAATTTATGTCATTTAATTATTGTCCTTTACTTTATTAACACTTTATCATTTCTGTTCTTTATTATTTTGTCCTTTAAATTATTGTCATTTAGTTCAATGTTCATTGTTACTGTGATAACCCTTTATTTGTTAATCCTGTATCATTTACATTCATCATATTTGTGATTGTTGGATGATTGATTGTATTATTATGTTGTAATTATTATGTAATTCTGTGGTTACTTGTTATCCATTATGATTGTTGCTTGTGGTTTGGATTTATTTTTTATTTAAGCTTCTTATTGCAAAATCTAAAAGGGTCCTTAATGGGATTCCTATTATTGCTTGATGTAATTATTATTTGGGTTTGGGAAATTTGAAGGGTTTAAGGGTAGAATGTAAAGTTTAGGTTGGTTTGTAACTCTTTTCTACTAACCTCCCTTTCTTTGGTTGATTTATGTTATGTTGTATCGATGAGATTGAATGTATATTTGACATGTTTTCCAAAAATGCATAAAAGGTTTTACATCTCAATTTTTAGCTAATTGCATTATTAAATTATTGTGAATGTTTGGACAATATGGAGGCCGGCTTAGCCAAGCGAAATGGGTGCCTAACACCTTCCCATTCTGGTACCTAACTCCTGGACCCTATCTCTGATTTAAAACCGAATTAATCGATTCTAAAGAATCAGCTGATTCGAGAATTTTCCCTAATAAGGGTGGCGACTCCAAAATAAAACTCTTACCAAAGTAAGAGAACCTTTTTCTGAGGATTGAACGGGTCTAATAAAAAGAATGCCATTTTTATTAAATAAAATAAATCAAGCCTATTTAATTCGATTCTTTCCAATCTTTTGGGAAAAATCCGACGTCCTCAGCGTGTAGCTTCTCGAGCTTCTTGTCTAGCTTTTCAAACTTTTCTATGACAATTGACTCCGACTCAGCCTTCTTAGCAGACATCTTCTTTAAAAACTCATCGTCTTGCCAAGTATTGTCAACGTGCTCCTTCTACTCAGCCTCCTCCTTAGCCTCTTCGTCATCCTCGATTACCACTTTCTCTTTTCCCTTATCAGATCTCATGAGCTTCTCAAGACTGGATGCCACTATTTTCTCAATCATCTTCTTAATATCAGACAGAGGAACACTGGTCTCTCCCATTCTGTTAGACGGAGTAAAAGTAGAAGCTGAGAAATATGCATGGTCAGAGAGTTTCCAATCTCAAAGCGGGAGCCTGACGGACTGGAGGAAATCGAACTAGGTAAATCAGAGGGATTTGAAGGTTCTTCAACTCTAATCAACCGGCTATCTGTCCTCAACCAACTGACTGATTTCAATGCTTTTTCTTTATGGTGCTATCTTGACTACACGAAATGACTGTTAGAAAACACGATATGATGCATGTATATATGAATGCATGCTTATGGAATGTCATACAAAAAAAAAAATGCGATCACACAATCACAAGGTGTGAAATGCAACTAATGCTATATCTCATCATGGCTTTATCACGATTGCAGAAATTCAAATCAGAGAAAGGTCGTTGATAACTGTTTAAGAGCAAAATGTGCCCTATTTCATATCAAATACTTGTTTAAGAGCAAAACGTGCCCTATTTCTTATCAAATACTTATTACGACCTTATTGCTTATTTCTTTCTCTTTTTTTTAATTTGTATCCCTTACTTTTTGCTTCAAGCATAGTACTACTTGAGCAGGGTCCTTTATTTATTTACATTTGGAATTTTTTTCCTTTTTATTTTCTTTTGCTTTAGCATTCATAATATTTGGCTCAAAAATAGACTCTTTCATTACTTCTTCAAAAGTGAACTATTTACATTCATTGTTCTTTTTGAGGCCCTAACTAAATATTTACAATTTTTGAAACCTCAAAGCCTAAAAGGTTTGTTATGGCTTCGCATTCTCTAGAGTGAAGTGACCGATTCCCACAAGAAGGTTGGTGATATTGCGCATGAGAGTAAATCGCACCTCCACACCTTGGAAGAGAGTCATGGCTTAAAGTTGGGCTTGCTTTATTTCGAGCAAGAGTTGATGAGCCTCTTCTTAGGCATTTGGGCCAAGGCCTTATAGTCACTATTGGAGAGAGTTCTCTTAGCTCGTTTTGCCTCCAACACTTCTCTTAAATCTTTCGGCTTTTGGCTCTTTGATCGTCAAGATCGAGCCATGATGAGGTATACCTAAATGGCTACAAAATAAATAAGTTAAATGATGCATGAATGAAGCACAACACAACCATAACAATTATACACAAACAAAGTGGAAACGAGTTGGGAAATGCATGATCTCCACCCTTATATCTCCCACACATGATTTGAGGTAAGGCCTTTTCAAACCCTAGGACATATAGGTTGGACCCATAAACCATCATGGAGTTTTGGACTAACTCCTCTCACATTTATTACATGAATGCTATAAACAAAATTTTATTAAGTTGAACCTAGAGAAAGGAACTAGGGTCAGTTACATGAGCTTAGGTCGAGCTTATTAAGTCTTGGGTTCCATAAGCGAGAATTGGTTATTTTCTCCCATTTGCGTTGGGTCTAAACAAAAGGTGATAACCAATTGTACCAATTCTTTTGATATACCAAATGGTACTACACTTATGGGTGGTGTATATTAGTGGTAGGCCCAAACAGTCGAGTAGAATGTAAGGACCACAACCCATAATATCACCTTTAGATTTTTAGGGTAGAAAGGAGTTAAGAAGAGATAAATGTATGAATGACATTTATAAATACAAAAGTAAAAATAAATTTAGAGTTAATAACATTATTAATAATTTGCGAATAGTTAGACAACTTTCGAAGTCAACTCATTTATTTAAACCCAAAATCGAAAACCAGAGATTTAGGGTTCAATCGCCAGCGGAATCACCAGGCTAAGGATGAGTGGTTTTCTCAACACTGATTTGGAAGAACTGAATCGAATGGGCTTGATTTATTTTATTTTTGAAATGGTTTTCTTTTATTAAACTCATTTAATCATTGTACAATGGTTCCCTTACTTTGGTAAGGGTTTTATTTATTTTAGAGTCGCCACCCTTGTTAGGAAAAATTCTCGAATTAATCAATGCTTTGGAAATGACTAACCCAGTCTTAAACCAGAGACGGTGTTAGGAGTTAGGCATGGAATGGAAAGGTGTTGGGCACCCATTTCACTCAGTTAAATCGACCTCTAAGTTGTCCAAGCATTCACAATGATTTAATAATGCACTTAAATAAAAATTAAGGTGTAAAATGGTTTAATGCAGTTTTTGGAAAACTATGCCATTCATACAAGTTATTGCAAGCATAGAACATAAAATAGGCATCCACAAAGAAGGGGGGACAAGAAAAGATTATAATCCATCTCTTAAAATTTAATCTACCCTTAAACCCTCCAAAATCTTCAAACCCAATTAACTATTACAACAAGCAATAATAGGAATCCCATTAAAGACCCTTTACATCTTGCAATAAGAATTACATCACAACCCTAAACATAAAGAAACAACAAGCATAAATAATAACAATCACTCACAGAAGCAAATATCACACAATCATTCAGTAACTACGATAATGATGAATGTTTAACAATGCAAGATTAATAAATAATAGAGTTCGTACAATAATAAGCATAAAGCATTAAACTAAAGGGGAAAATACTAAAAGACAAAAATATTTAAGGAGCAGCCATATTAAAGTGCTTGCAAACTAAAAGACAGTAATTAAATGATAGGAATTTAAAGGTTTTAACAAGATTTAAGGTCATGGTCTTGATGTTCATCCTATAAGGATGAACAAATCCACCATTCATGGCTCTCAATCTTTTTTTATTTGTTTATTTGATCCATATATGACCTAATACGCACCACGAACCATTTAAGGTCGGAGCTTGGCCACTGGACCTTTGAATCAAGACATTTATTGAATTTTTTATTCATTCAGAGCCTCTGAATTGAAAGGCCTTGCGCCACTGAGGACTATGGCGTACACGTCATGCTTATAACGCACGCCACACATAGTGGCACAGGGCCTTTTCTAGATCAAGAAGGCTTCTAGTGTTTATTGGGTGTAAACAAGAGATCTAGGGAATAGTAGCATGAGGCATTAGGAAGTGGCGCACGCCACTCCTATTGGTCTCGCGCCATAGAGGTGCAAAAGCCCCTATTTGGTTGATCCTAGGTTTCCCTCAAAATTAGACCCAAGAAACGTGTTTTAAACATCAAAAAAGAAAAGAAAAGGATGAAGAGATAGATTAAAGGTTGTCAAAACCTACCTTTGATGATTTCCCTTGAAGATTGAATAAAAAACGGATGAAGAACCCAACTCCTTGGTCCTCAATCCAATGATCCAAGTTTCGAGATTAAAGTTAGTGTTTCTAAGATTTCAGATTGATCACAGGAGGTTTTTTTGATTGATTAAATGATAGATCTCAACTTGAATCTAAGGTAAACTCAAGCTGCCTTTGGATTTTAAGGCTGAGTTTTAAAAATGCAAGAGTCTCCCCTAGTTTTCCCAAAATCCTCCCTTATGGCACACCCCTCAATGCCTATTTATAGGCAAAGAGAGTGGGTGGCCCATTTTAGGGCTGACATGGCAAAAATTCCATTGTCAAGTCTTGCAACGGGATCGGACCACTTTTATAAAATCGGACCAGATAACACACAAAATGAGACAGTGCACCGAAAAGTGGGTCGGGCAAACCCAGCATGATTCTCGGGCTCTGTTTCATCATGAAACACTTGGTAATCCGAAAAAGTAAAAATGGCTAAACACGTAGATAATCTCAACCATAAATCATCAGTCTGAAAACCAGGGAGATCGAGAATCTCGATCAAATTTTATGTGAAAAACAATGTATGATCACTGAACCTTTTAGGGGCAAAATTGAAGAGTCTACAATAGCCCCTATGGCTTCGTTGGTGACTAAGAAGTGGCTTTCCGAGCCTTGGAAGCTGAAGGACCGGAGGATTGAACAAATATGCTTTGATTTGTTCAAAGGCTTTCTGGCACTATTCATCCCAGGTCTTTAGGGCATCCTTTCTCAATTTCTTGAACATCAGTCCACAGGTGTCTACTAGCAGTGAAACAAATTGGCTAATGTATTGAAGGCAGCCTAAAAACTCCAGAATCTCCTTTTCTATTTTAGGAGGCTGCATCTTTAGGATGGATTTGGATTTTGATGGATCAATCTCAATCCCTCTCTTGGAGACCATGTAGCCCAGGAAGATAGTACATGGAGCTCCAAAGAGACATTTAGCAGAATTGAGTTCCGAATTATACTAGTAGAGCCTGGAGAAGAATTGTTTGAGGGCAATTAGGTGGCTTGGTCTGTCCGTGATGTGGACAACCATGTCATCAACATAGACTTCTATGTTCTTGTGCAGCAGGTCATGAAAGATTATGGTAGCCATCCTTTGAAAAGTGGTACGGACATTTTTCAGCCCAAATGGCATCATTCTGTAACAAAAGGTACCCCATTCGGTGATAAATGGAGTCTTCGGCTTATCCGGTGGATTGACTAGTATCTGATTATAGCCTGTATATAGATCTGTGACTGAAATCATACTAGATCCCACCATTCTATCAACAAGCAGGTCAATATGAGGGAAGGGGAAATCATCCTTAAGGCATGCCTTATTCAAATCTTGATAGTCAATGCAAACTCTGATCTTACCATCTTTCTTGGGAATCGGCACTATGTTGGCTAGCCACGTTGAATAATCTATGGCTTTAATAAAGTTGTTTTCCAATAGCTTGGCTGTTTCTTCATTAATTCTGAGGGAAATCTACGGTTTTGACCTTCAGAGCTTCTGCTTTACTGGCCTGATGTAATAACATGTGGGGATCTTATGAACAGTAATGTTAGGGTCTATATCGGTCATGTCGCTAGCTGTCCATGTGAAGCAATCTGAATACTGCTTGATGAGCTTTGTCAACTCCTGTTTACAATCCTATTCATCCACAACAAATGTATATTTTAGTTCATTTCTGTGCCAATGTTTATTTGTTCTTTTGTTCTTTTTATTTCTTTTTCACTTCCATTTTCTATTTTTGCAAGCAATCTCATTCAAGGTAGAGAGAGGGTAACAAGAAAACTAAAACTTTTTATTAGTGATAAAAGTGCCATGGTCGGCATCTACATTGAGTTCAACAAAAAGAACCCCTAATTCAGATAGGGAAGCCAAAGAAGACTCAGAGGACTCGAAAAACACTAAAATGGACTCTGAACAAGACTCTGACTCGGGTTCTGCTTGTGACTCAGACTCATGCTCAGGTAGAAGCAATGTGAACTACTCTACGCGCTCCTCCAACTACCAGTTCTGAAGGGGTGCTTGGATAGGTTGTATGAGGCTTTTAGGGTCTGCTTCCACCTTGTTGGTAATCATGCATAGGTCAAAGATAGATGTCTCCATGTTGTCCTCCTAGTCTGTTTGGAGCTTGAAAAGAGGCTCACAGTCTTCTACTCAGAGCTTGACATCAAAGAGAAGTTCAAAACCAGGGATTAGTCTTTTGGTCAGAAAACAATACCAAGGTTCTTGAAAGAAATAATAGGCTCAGATTCCCCCTCTTTGGTAAAGTAGCCATTGAGGATTTTGAAATATGGGCGCATCAAGGGTCCCTTGTTTCACCTCTTATTCTTGTCAACCATTTGGCATCTTCCAACTCCTCTCACTCTTCATCTGTCGGTCTATATTCGAGACTGAAGGGAGGTTCAACAATAGGGGATGCGGTGAAGGAGTTCATACCCTGCTGGTTACGACAAGTCCTATTCCTGAAAAATAACACATGGCTCTCATCATGTTAACTACTAGTGGGATACTGTAGGGATCAAAATCCATTCAAAAATCTCTTTACCAGGTTCTACTTCAATAAACTGAATTGAATCGAAGGAGAAGCCAGATAGAGGGTGAATTGATAGCTCTGGCTGCATTTCTAGGAGTGGGGCTAAGAAGGGGTTTCAAATTCCCCCGCCAAGTCCCCTTTGACTGTTACCACTGCATTCTTATAGGGGAATTTCAACTTTTGATGTAGAGAGGAGGCTACTGCTTTAGCCTTGTGAATCCCCAACCTTCCAAGGAGGGGATTAAAACATGCCGAGTCATCCACTACCTAGAAGGGAATAGTCATGACTGCGGGCCCGATTGTGACCTTTAGATTTGCCACGCCTAAAACTTTTCGCCTGGTATTGTCATATGTCTAACTATCTGATCGGGTGGCATAAAGTCTTCAGCAGTTAATCCTAGGCAGCTTGCCACTTTCAGAGGGCATGCATTCAGAGTCGACCCGTTGTCTACCAGAATCATAGGTACTATCTTACCCCTGGCTTGGGCTGTGATATATAAAGCATGGTTGTGGTCGCCTCCTCCAGCGAGGATCTCATGATCAGCAAAATAGAGAGAAGTGCAAGGGATTTCTTGTGATAGATGCCACCAATGCCTCTAGGGTTATATCAGCGAAAGTTTGACACTAATTCATGACCTTTACCAGAGCTTGGCGGTGCACATAGGAGGACTGAATCAACCCCCATATATAAATATTAGCCTTGGTTTTCTTCAGTTGCTCTAAGACCAGGTTCTCAGACTGGGGTCCATAGCTAAGACTAGGCATATCTTTGGCTAAGGTGGCAGGGTTATGCAGAGCTTCGGGAGGAGGAGATGGGTATTGTCTCCAAATCCAAGTGATGGCATTAATCTCCTCAAGTACGTCATTCAGGTCTATGACGCAGCAAAGAGTTGTCTAGGATGGGGTGGATGAGAGAGATCAAGTCAAAAACTGGCTCTTGTTGAATCATATGGATGTTATTTTAGTGATGGGAGAGAGGGTCGATGTTTATGTTTGGTTGGAGTCGAACTAGAAGTATTTGGCCGCTTTCCACTAGGTCCTAGATTTTGTCTTAAAGTTTTGCACTCATCAGTCTTCTGTCCAAGCTCCCATTGGAAAGAGTAGAAGGAGTTCAGGTTGAGATGCTTTGGGATGGGGTTAGCCAACAGTCTTGGTTCCAAAGGCTATACGAACTTATCATCCAGAGCTTTTTAGAAGATAAAGGAGAAGGGACCCTCAGCTCCGTAAAGATGTGTCTGCTCAAGCAACCAGTGTTGGAGGTAGAGGAGGAAGTTGTCTTTGGCCGATCAAGTTGGCCACCTCATCCCCTTCTAAGCAACGGGAGGAACTACATGATAGCTGACTTGGGGCTTCTTTGATTTTGGCCTGGCTGGATCAGGTCTTTAATCTTTGTGGCAATGGCAATGAGGGCTCGAAAGTCTAGGAGGTACTGTGTCCTTAAGTGTAGTAGTAGGAGGGGAGCAAATTTTTAACGAAGATGACAATCTGTTCTTACTCTTAGGGACGGTTAAGCATCTGAGTTACCTTGCCTCTCCACCTCGTAAGGAATGAGGAGGAGGATTCTCTGGCTCCCTGTTTGGTAGTCTCCAAATTCCTCCTAGTAACGTCAACATCTATGTTGTAGTGGTACTACTAGTTGAAGACATTAAAGATCTTATCCCAGGTTCTCTTCTTGGCATTGTCCAGGGCAACAAACCAGCGGAGAACAACTCCAGTGAGAGAATGCTTGAACAACTGAGCAAGGAGATCATTGCTTACACCAAGGGAATGAGGGCACCCACACACATTTGCAGGTGAGTCTTAGGGCATATGGTGCCATCAAATTTATCCATGGCAAGCATATTAAACCTAGCTGGCAGCCTAGCCCTTGAAAAGAGTGGGAGAGATTCTAATTTATGAGTTTATATTAATTGATACAGACTCTATAATTCTGGAACATATTCATGATCCAAAAGATGTTAAAAAGGTTTTGTATTCAAAAGTTCAAATAAAAAAGGCTTTTTCTCTCTCTGATTGGAACCAGAATCCATACACTGAGAAAAAGTTTAGTCAAAACTTTGTACCAAGTTCTTTCAACTATGATGGTTATAAAAAAGCTTGGTATAATGCATTTTATTTAAGAAATCATAGTCATTTGTGGTTCATGATGATTCCACGAGGTTCAATTATAGAATTTCCTTATCCGTTTCAAGAATGGTTCAAGTATTTTGGATGTTCAATTAAAACTTTGCCTATAAAGATACTACAAGGCTTTGAGCTCTATGATAAACAATTGACCAATTTCGGTCAAGATAAGCTACTCTCATTCACAACTAATTTGGGATTCTATGGATTTTTTCCTGGAATTATCAAATCAAAAAAGTTCAACCATTACCCTTTCCCTCTATGCAAATCAAAAACGTTCAACCATTACCCTTTCAGCAATAAATGGTGAAAAGATTACAACCAGACCCAAGCCTGTGTTCAAGCTGTTCAAAGAGATTTCAATTCAAAGAGACATCTACCTTAGGCAAAAAATCCAAAGAATCTAGATTTCTTAACAGATAAGAGTAAGTGACAGGTTGCCCTCGCTGCTACAGTTCAATTAAAGAATTCAAGAAGACAGTACAAGATATAAATAGTCAAGTATTGTAAGAAGACGAAGATAAAAATGAAGCCACTTTTAGGTACTCGCCACTCCATTAAGACGATTGTTATGATATAAATCAGATAGATTGAAGTCTATCCAATTCAAATAAATATCAAATATGTTCAAGTAAAGTTGTTTGTCTGTATTAGACCCTACCCTGTTTGTTTGTATTAGGGCTATCCATCTTTTGTAGATAAGCTTTAACCTATTAGATGATAGCTTCCTCCTGTCATTATATAAATATGTAAAATAGTTTGTCTGTATTAGGCCGTACACTGTTTATTTGTATTAGGCCTATCCATCTTTTGTAGATAAGATTTGTTCTATTAGATGATAGCTATCAGGACTTTAAATCAAATGAAATTCATGTTCTTCTATAAATATCTAAGTGTACTATGAGAAAGGCTGAGGTTTTAGAAGAAGCGTGCTTGTGCTATCTCTATCCCCTACTCTTTCAAAAGCTTTGTACTCTCTTTTCTTGTAAGTAATAAAGTTGTCTTTTGTACAATTATCGTTTTAACTCTATTTTGATTTAAATTACTTTAATTAAATTATTATTTTACTTTAGTTAATTGATATGATTATTTACATGTGTGTATCATATTACTTTGTCCGGACTCTATTGTCCTTTCTATTTCAGTTTAACAATTACTCTTACTCCACAATTAAAACTAAACATACATCTCTTCCTTCGTCCCTCCACACTTTCAGTTAGCTCCATTCTAGAATCAGAGCCTAATCTTTATAGGTTGTAGGGGTAAGTTTATTAATTGTTTATGGATTAATTGTTAGGAATAAGATATAAAAATCTAACAAGTATGCAGTTTCTAGTTGTGATTACGAAGCTATTGGATTATGGTTGGTCAGCCAGTGTAAGCGTTGGTCAACCGTGCAATAGGTGGTCCCACAAAAGTGGTCCCAATAATCAATAGTCTCTAATTACGATTATTAATAGGTAAAATGAGTAGATTACTAAATCTTCTTTCTAATACTAAGTCTTTGAATATTAATGACGCTAGTTTTAGTCTTAGTGATCTAAATACTCAAGAGATGAATATCGTTCATGTGGAGAATCAGCTACATAATTGATCTATCCCAAAACATGATGTTAATATTATTTACAAAATTGGTTCTTTTGATTTTCTTTCTGATTATTTAATTAAACAAATCGAACAATCTATTTCATTAAGCCATAAGCATGAAAATATTCAATTATTTTCTCCCCAAGCATATAGGTATGAAACACAAACAAAAATACAAATTTTTGCATATAGGTATGGTTCAAGTTGCAATTAAACCATTATTTCAAGTTGGTTTAGATATTTTTGTTTTTGTATGTTTACGAGATGCAAGACATTTAAATTTTTCAAATTCTCTTTCAGCTATGATTGAATCTAACTGAGCTAATGGTCATATCTATTTTAATTGTTATCTAGATCTTGAAAATTTTAATTGTTAAAGCTAAAGCAACTAGAATATTTGAATTATAAAGAGACAAAGAAAAGTTTGGATATAAGATAGTTAAAAGGGAAATAAAAGAATTAAAACAAAAACATAATAAAATTAAACAAGACACCATCCAGTTACAAGTTAATAAAATTATAGATGTTCAAGCAGAACCCTCAGGAAATAGAAAAATGAATAATTTAGCTGAAACATTATCTTCTGATGAGTTTATTAATGTAATATCTAAAATAAGCTTTCAAAAATTGATAATTTTAGTTAAAATAGTAGTTAATAATGATTTTCATTTATGTACGACTGCATTAGGTGACTCTGGTGCAAATCAAAATTGTTTGCAAGAAAGATTAATTCCAACTATATATTATGAAAAAACTAAGGAAATGTTATACACAACTGATGTTAGTAAGTGTAGAGTAGAATATAAATTAACGAAAGCAAAAATATGTAGTAATAGTTTTTGTTTTAAAACGCCTTTTATTTTAGTTAAAAATCTTACTACATGAGTAATACTAGGAATACCCCTTTTAACTACTATTTATCCCTTTAAAGTAGATAATGAAGGATTAAAAATAAATATCTTAAATAATCAAATATGTTTTAAATTTATGCAACCAATTAGACAAAAGGATTTAAGTGCTATACAAGATATTTCTATATATAAAGAAATGAATCTTATTGAACAAAAACAAAAATTCTTTAGAAAGAAAAGATTGAAGAAATGTAGGAGCAATAACGAATAATTTTTTTTCTTTTTATAATTTTCTATTTTATTTGCATTCATCTTTTTATTTCATGTTCTACTTTATTTTGACGTAATCTACTAATTCTTTAGAAAGAAAAGAAAGAAATGTAGGAGCAATAACAAATAACTTTTTTCTTTTTATAATTTTCTATTTTATTTGCATTCATTTTTTATTTCATGTTCTACCTTATTTTTTATTTGGAATGACAAGATAGAGAACGAGTAAAAACTTAACTTAATCTGTAGCCAAAAATTAACCATTTAAGCATACAATTACTTTTTTTAATTGGCAGGATATATAAATTCACTCCTAAACTTTGTAACTTTAACCTTGTGGCACCTTCAGCTTTTACTTTGACTCATTAAACACTTCAACTTATAAAATTACATATATAAAACTGTGAATACTCAAATTTTGACCTTGCTACAGTAACTTTGACTTTTCTACAGTGTCAATGCCGGACTGCAAACAGTCCGGCCGGACCGAAGGCCATTTTGGACAGTTCACCGAAAATATGTCAATATGGTACTTGAAACGTCCGGAATTTCACGAGGATCGCAGAACCGGTCCCGGAATGATTTTTGGAGGTCGGAAACTCCCAAAAAAGCTCCCGGAGCGAGACATGGTGGCCACCACCAGCTACGACGGCGCCGGCCGCCGGACACGGCGGCAACTGCCCCCCAGCATGGGCGGCACCTGCCGCCCCACCGCCTGGGCGGCAGCAGCCGCCCTCCCAGGCGGCACCTGCCGCCCCACCGACTGGGCGGCACCTGCCGCCCTCCCAGGCGGCACCTGCCGCCCAGCCTCTTGGGCGGCAGCTGCCGCCGAGCCAGGCGGCACCTGCCGCCCTGGACCCGAAAATGGCCTATAAATAGACCATTTTCAGCCTATTTTTGGTGCGCCTTGTCTGTTTTGATAGATGAAACCTTCTCTCTCTCACGCTCTTTGCGTCCTTCTTTACCGCTTTTTGCATTTTAATTTAATTTTTATTGCATTTTTATTGTGATATTTGACCACTAAAATTAAATAAAATTAAAAATTAATTAATATACCTAAACGAGGAGCTTAACCTGGAGTTAAGAAGTGGTCGACGATTAAATCAGGTACGTAAACGAAACTCTGCCTATTTAATTTTAGCACTTCATGCATACTTCTTTTCTACTCTTAATAATTCTATAATTGCATAAATGCATTCACATCATCATTTAGACAAATAAACTGTCTTAAATAAATATGATTAAGCTTAAACGTCCGGTTAATTAATAACCGTGGCATTAAAGCTTAAATCCGACAATATTGGCTGAAAGAGCTTAGTTAATTAATAACTACGGTTCAACTGCCTTATTTCGAACAAATCCGGCTTAAGTCCAATTAATCAATAATTGTGACTAAAAGTCTAAATCGACATTTTTGGCAAAATGCCTTTAAAATCAACCATTTTCGGTAAAAAACCGTAAAATCAACCATTTTAGGCACAAATCGCGTAAAATCCACATTTTTGGCAAAATGCCTTTAAAATCAACCTTTTTCGGCTCAAAGCCGTAAAATCGACATTTTTGGCAAAATGCCTTAAAATGAACCATTTTGGCACAAATGCCTTAAAATCAACAATTTTGAGCGACAAATCGTTTAAATGAACCATTTTGGCACAAATGCCTCAAAATCAACATTTTTGGCAACATGCCTAAAAATCAATCAATCTTTGGCGAGATGCCTAAACAAAATGCACAAAGCATACACACACTCATGCACAAAGCATACACACTCATGCACAAAGCATACACAAACATGCACAAAGCATACACAAACATGCACGGAGCATACACACACACACTCATGCATTAAGCATACACCTTCAAAGCCCTTGAAACAAGGCCTATCGAACTACGTTGACTTTGATCTTCCATTCAAACGGAAGTACGTAGGCACGTTCGGGATTTCACCCCGGGTGGCAAGTCGAAATCATCAAAATCACTCAAACATTTCATTAATCCATTATTCACCTTGCAAAACATTCATTCATTCGGTTAGTTTATCAGCATGACATAGTCTCGGGATCCATCTCGGGTTTGCATACCATGCCTTACACATTGGGATAATTAATCTAGTAACTAGGTTAATTAAAATTGAAGTCACTTAGGGTTTTTCCTAGTTTACCCTAAAATAATTAAACAAGGTGGCGACTCACACACTCACGTGCATTTCTTTCTTTTGTCATATGCATCACATGCCTATGTGCATCCGGGGAAAGGGGTTCACAGTTTGGCGACTTCACTGGGGATTTATGTAATCATTTTGCATAAAGCGGACTACGATTGTTGTGTAAACTAACCTGCCCTTCTTTAGGGTATTATTTTACAATGCTTTGTTTTGCAGGGTATCCTAGCACGAATCAAGTGTTCTTTCTTTAAGAATACTTGATGAGGAAATTTGAACTTAATTGAAACATTTAATTAAGACATTAAAACTTGTTGATTTATTTGCACGATTGAGAATCTTTTTCTCCATTGCATAAAAAATGAACTTCAAATGAATTTCTTCTCTTCTGTTCAAACTTCTGAGTCTGGATAGCAAGTAGCGCTGATCGGCAGGTCTCTTTGATTATACCGACGGACAGCCAAAGCGTCCTCCCTGTTACCGCAAACCATCTCTAATCCTTTTGGAGGTGGTCCATGAGTATGCGTACCGTTGGACCCACGCGAAACTCTTTGTTTCACATGTGGTTAGGTATATCCATGCTCAAGGTTCAAGGGTCCCTTAATAAGTCAATTCTCTATTTGTGTCATAGCCTATGGAACCTATCCTTTAGGACTGTATGCACCCGATGATGCTGAATCATTCCATTAAAAATGAATTATGTTGTGATATTGTGCGCATTCACGCATTCATCCCATACTTCACACAAAAAAAAAAATTTTCATTTCAAAGTTGGAAAATCACATTTTGGTCCCTGAGACCTGAAAAATTATATTTTGGCCCCGAAGGCCTAAAAATTCTCAATTTGGCCCCAAAGGCCCAAAAATTCCCAATTCGGCCACAGAGGCCCAAAAAAAAATTCTCAATTTGGCCACAGAGGCCCAAAAATTCTCAATTTGGTCCCAAAGGCCTAAAAATTCTCAATTTGGCCCTGAAGGCCCAAAAAATTTTCAATTTGGCCCCAAAGGCCTTAAAATTTCCAATTTGGCCCCAAAGGCCTAAAAATTCTCAATTTGGCCCCGAAGGCCCAAAAATTTCCAATTTGGCCCCGAAGGCCTAAAAATTCTCAATTTGGCCCCGAAGGCCCAAAAATTCCCAATTTGGCCCCGAAGGCCCAAGAATTCCCAATTTGGCCCCGAAGGCCCAAGAATTCCCAATTTGGCCCCAAAGGCCCAAAAATTTCCAATTTGGCCCCAAAGGCCTAAAAATTTCCAATTTGGCCCCTAAGGCCTAAAAAATTTTCAATTTGGCCCCAAAGGCCTAAAAATTTTCAATTCGGCCCCAAAGGCCCCAAAAATTCCCAATTTGGCCCCTTAAGGCCCAAAAATTTTTTCTTTGAGAACTAGGGGCCTTTCGAAAAGTCGAGATGTCCAGCCCTAAGCACTCTACCTTACATATCACATCCCATTGGGTCCTATCCTAGGTGTCCTAGCATACCAATATTGCTCTACACTATCTCACATACCTTATGAAAACACCTTGTATAGGATAGTCTAAATCGTTTTGACTATGTCCTTTCACAGGTACCCCTCCAAAGATCGCCAGTACCCGAAACACCAACTGAGCTCTCACCCACAAGTCCAACAGCCCCACCTGCATCAATGGCATCAATCTCTGAGATCCAAAACCTCATTGAACAACTGGAAGCCAGAATGGAGGCTAGAATGAATGAGGCATTGGCTGCCCAGAGGACTGCCCTAATAGCTGAACTAGGTAGTGGTAATGGAAATGGGGCTTCAGCTGGGGGAAGTGGACTTGCTACCTCCAATCAGGGTCCTGCTGCTGAACCGACAAACCCTGCCCTTAACCTGGATGACATGCCCTCCATAACTGCTTCTGAGCTGGAAGCTCAAAAAATGAGAGAAAAATTAGAACTGTTGGAAAGGTCTATTACTGCCCTCAAGACACACAAGGAAGTGGTGGACATGGACTCCTTGTCCTTGTTCCCCGAAGCAAGACTGCCAACTAAGTTCAAGATGCCCAACATGGACAAGTTTGATGGAACCACTTGTCCCAAAACGCACCTGAAAATGTATGTGGGTGCCCTTAACCCGTTTGGCCTGAACAGCGAGCTCCTTGCTCAGTTGTTTCAGCAATCTTTGACTGGTGCTGCATTAAGATGGTTTGTAAGCTTGGATCATTCCAAAATGAAGAATTGGGAGGACATATGCAATGCTTTCAACATGCAGTACCATTATAATATCGAAGTGGATGTTACCCGGAGGGAGCTAGAAACCACTAAACAAAAGAACAATGAGCCCTTCTCCTCATTCCTTTCGAGGTGGAGAGCCAAAGCTGCTCAAATGATCAACCGACCCTCTGAACAAGAACAAGTTGACATAATAATCAAGAATTTACTGCCTGTCTACCAGTCACAACTTCAAACACAGTACTTGCCTACGTTCCAATCGCTCATTGCGACTGCAACTAAGGTGGAAGACTTAATCCAGTTGGGTCGGCTCAAAGAAGACTCATACAAGAAGCAGAATCATGCTGGGTCTAGTGAGACAAATGAAATAGCCAGTATAATCCCCACGAATCCTTTACGTGTTGGGAATTTGGGAAACAATCAGCCAAGGAGGCAATATACTGATCTCGGCATGCCAATCCTTTTGGTATTCCGAGAAGCAATGAAAGCAAATTTACTGAAGCCCTTAGAAGCAAGGCCATTACCAAACCCCCTGCCCCGGAATTTCAAAGCCAATGAATACTGTGAGTACCATCAAGGACATGGGCATAAGACCGAATCATGCTGGAATTTGAAAAATCGTCTACAAGACCTGGTTGACAATGGGTCCATCATCCCCAAGAGCAAGTTGAACATCAACCAATCCCTTGCCTAACCATGGGATTAATGCAAAAAAAAAAAAATTGCTGAACAAGAATCGTTCGATCCTTTCGAACTTTTCTTAGAAATGAATGAAGTTTGTGTCTGAGAAGGTTGAGATCAAACCTCCAAAAGAACAAAAGAATTGTTCAAGACCAACAACAACATGTCTGATTGATTGAAGCATCAAGAAGAACAAAGTCACTACAGTCAATCCGATCCTAGTCCATCATAGTCCACCTAGAGTCTATCTTTTAGGGCCTAGTTTCTTTTTTCTTTTCATTTTCATTTCCATTCAAGTTTTCATTCAATTCAAATTTGTAAATCTAAGTGTCTTTTGTACACAAATTTTGTCTTATCAATAAAAAGGGATCAGTTTACGTTCCAATCATGTTTATACTCTCTCTCTATCTTTTCCTGTGAAAGCACAAAAAAAAAATAAAAAAATAATGAAAAAAAAAATGATGATAAAAAAAAAGATAATAAAAATTGGCAAAGAAAAATGCATTCATCCATTCATTTGCTCTGCATCAATCAAAGCTGGGGGCATCTTAAGAAGCACCATCAAAGGGGAAGTTTTGAAGGGTAATCATGGAAAGGATCCAGCAAAGGGTATGCAAGACTTCAAACAGTACCGAGACAAAGCCGATTGAAGGGGTTAGGGCCAGAATGGTTTCTCCGAAAACCCAAGGATGGAAGATGCTCCGATAGAGAGGTGTCTGAATTTTGAGCTTAAAAGCAACAGAATAAAGAAGTTATGCTTGGAATTGGGTTGGGTCTGCACGAAGTCGCAATGCTATCCATACACTACTCAAGTCATCTCAGAATCAAGTTGCCTCGAAATTCTTTATGGAGAGGCTGCTTCTAAGTAAGCAAAAGGAAAAACGGGACAAAAGGAACCCCTGGTCAAAAGGAAGCAAACAAAGCAAAAAGAAAAAAATGGGTCAAAAGGAACTTCTGCACAAAAGAAAGAAATCAAAGCTACAGGAAATCAAGTTGTCAAGAACGGGTCAACTACAAACTCTCCGACAAATTCAAGCCCATCAAGGGTAGAGGACAAATCATTTCAGCCATAAGGACAAAGACCAAGCGGCTGCTCACATTTTGAAAAAGCAAGTTAAAAGTAGTCATTTCCACAAATTGGATGACAACAAACACCTTGAAAATCAAGCGCCAAGCATGGCACAAGTACAAGTGTCCTTATAAATAAGGATCATTTCTCAAAACAAGGAAAAGGAAGAGTCTCCTCAAAGTTCCTTATGGAGAGGAGAACCATTGAGGAAATAAGTTTCAAATTCAGAGGAAGATAGAGTTCAAGAAAAGGAATCAAATTGACCTCAAGAATTCAAACATGGCAAAGCCACAAACTCAAAGCATAAAAGCTTCTTCAACACTCGAGTAACTTAAGTTACCACCACAATGTGGGTATTCAAAACTCATTGTGATGAATACAAGTCATATTTCAGTCAACCCGTGGTAAAACCACTACGACAACAAAATCAGATTCGCCTAGGGTCATCACTACCATACGAGCTCGAGTCAATAAGTTGATTCAACATCATCAAGCCGGGAAGGAAACCCGTGAAGAAATCAAGTCAGAAATGAATTCTGCATCAACATCAAGTCGGGAAGGAATCCCGCAAAGACATCAAGCCGGGAAGGTAACCCGCGAAGAAATCAAGACAGAAATGAATTCTGCATCGACATCCAGCCGGGAAGGAATCCCGCAAAGACATCAAGCCGGGAAGGAAACCCGCGAAGAAATCAAGTCAGAAATGAATTCTGCATCAACATCAAGTCGGGAAGGAATCCCGCAAAGACATCAAGCCGGGAAGGTAACCCGCGAAGAAATCAAGTCAGAAATGAATTCTGCATCAACATCAAATCGGGAAGGAATCCCGCAAAGACATCAAGCCGGGAAGGAATCCAGCGAAGAAATCAAATCGGAAATGAATTCCACAATCAGCATTAAGGCAAAATTGAATTTTGCCCCACCAGTAAGTCGGAAATAAATTCCGCACCAAGACGGAAAGGAATTCCGCACTCACATCAAGTCGGAAATGAATTCCGCACCAGCCGAGCACGAAGTTCGCATCCCTGAAGGAACTACGAAAGACCTGATTCTCCCCATCCCCCGAAGAGTTCTTGGAGATACGTAGGCAACCACAAAGGCGCGGTCACAAACATAAGTTTGCATCATAAAAAGCATTTTCTCTTTGCCAATATAAAAAATATATATAAAAAAAAAAAAAAAAAAATATATATATATATATATATATATATATATATATATATATATATATATAAAACGAAGAAAAAAAAATAAAAGCTGGAGTTGAAAACCCGAAAGGGAGGCTTCAGGCAAGAATTGAGCCCGCTAGGCTGAAAACCCGAAAGGGCGGTCTAGGCAAAAGTTAGGGCAAAGAGCCTGCTAGAGTCGAAAACCCGAAAGGGTGGCTACTAGGTAAAAAAAAAAAAAAAAAAAACAAAAAAAAAAAAACAAAAAACAAAAAAACAAAAAGTGCTTTCATGAATTCTTTTAGAGAGTCCATTTTTGTAGGATGAACACTAAGTTCCTTCGAGTCAAAATTCACTACAAGAAAAATTTGAGTCTCTAAATCGAGTCTCTAAAATCAAGTCTCCATCACCAGTGGTCATTCCACAAGGAGTAACAAAAAATTGAGTCATTCTCAAAAGTTCATTTTGAAAGCGTCACTCTTTGAGTCATTCCTCGGAAAAAAAAAAAAAAAAAAAAAAAAAGAGGAAAATGTCAATCCCCGGGGTTTCCAAAACAACCCTAAAAATGTCAAACATAATCGTTGAGAGGTAATTCTTTAATACCTCGTCTCCACTCGGACCATCGTTTCTTCGATCCTTTCAGACGAGCGATGTCATCAACATTGTCTGTTTCCTCGAGTCATATAAGTGACTTTGTTCTCTTTGATTCCTCAATCGATTGGACAAGTACAACACCAATGTTTTGAAGTATTCCATGGTCAGCACCATTCTGGGGGCAAGAAGTGATAAGAACCTTCACCATTCTCCCATCACAGAAGTAATCACGGAATTTCTAGTCTTTCATTAAGAAGAAATTCTATTTCAGCTAATAAAGGCATCAAACAGGGGGCGAAATCCTCCAGGTCGGATTCAGGGGCAAGTGTTAACATACACAACCCAGGGTGAAACCCAACTATCGTCGACCTCTTTTTACATAAAACCTAGGGTGAAA
This sequence comes from Jatropha curcas, assembly GCF_041381405.1. Classification (NCBI taxonomy): domain Eukaryota; kingdom Viridiplantae; phylum Streptophyta; class Magnoliopsida; order Malpighiales; family Euphorbiaceae; genus Jatropha; species Jatropha curcas. Next base: position 19,428,998 of record NC_143158.1, on the reverse strand, counting down.
CCCTAACCAATAGGCAAAATTTCTTTTTAACTCCTCAAAGAGGCTAAAACATCTTTAAGTTGCAAATATAATTCCATGCATTTGATCATTTCATAAAAAAAAAAAAAAATAATAATAATAATAATAAAATAAAAATCACATTCGGCCGCAGAGGCCCAACAATCACAATCAGGCCCCAGAGGCCCGAAGAATCACAATCAGGCCACAGAGGCCCGAAAATTCACATTCAGGCCAAAGTGGCCCGAAGAATCACATTCAGGCCACAGAGGCCCGAAAAATCACATTCAGGCCACAGAGGCCAGAAAAATCACATTCGGCCGCAGAGGCCTGAAAATTCACAATTCGGCCTAAGGCCCGAAATTCAAAACTCGGCCTAGGGTCCGAAAATTCACAACTCAGCCTAAGGCCCCACAATCCCAATTTGGCCCAAGGTCCGAGTTTCGCCTTCAAAATTTGCTCCTTCAGACGGCCACTGGCTCTCATAAATCATTTTTATGATAGCCAGTGGGGGGCAACTGTGAATACTCAAATTTTGACCTTGCTACAGTAACTTTGACTTTTCTACAGTGTCAATGCCGGACTGCAAACAGTCCGGCCGGACCGAAGACCATTTTGGACAGTTCACCGAAAATATGTCAATATGGTACTTGAAACGTCCGGAATTTCACGAGGATCGCAGAACCGGTCCCGGAATGATTTTTGGAGGTCGGAAACTCCCAAAAAAGCTCCCGGAGCGAGACATGGTGGCCACCACCAGCTACGGCGGCGCCGGCCGCCGGACACGGCGGCTCCGGCCCCGGACACGGCGGCAGCTGCCACCCAGCATGGGCGGCACCTGTCGCCCCACCGACTGGGCGGCACCTGCCGCCCCACCGACTGGGCGGTACCTGCCGCCCTCCCAGGCGGCACCTGCCGCCCAGCCTCTTGGGTGGCAGCTGCCGCCGAGCCAGGCGGCACCTGCCGCCCTGGACCCGAAAATGGCCTATAAATAGACCATTTTCAGCCTATTTCTGGTGCGCCTTGTCTGTTTTGATAGACGAAACCTTCTCTCTCTCACGCTCTTTGCGTCCTTCTTTACCGCTTTTTGCATTTTAATTTAATTTTTATTGCATTTTTATTGTGATATTTGACCACTAAAATTAAATAAAATTAAAAATTAATTAATATACCTAAACGAGGAGCTTAACCTGGAGTTAAGAAGTGGTCGACGATTAAATCAGGTACGTAAACGAAACTCTGCCTATTTAATTTTAGCACTTCATGCATACTTCTTTTCTACTCTTAATAATTCTATAATTGCATAAATGCATTCACATCATCATTTAGACAAATAAACTGTCTTAAATAAATATGATTAAGCTTAAACGTCCGGTTAATTAATAACCGTGGCATTAAAGCTTAAATCCGACAATATTGGCTGAAAGAGCTTAGTTAATTAATAACTACGGTTCAACTGCCTTATTTCGAACAAATCCGGCTTAAGTCCAATTAATCAATAATTGTGACTAAAAGCCTGAATCGACATTTTTGGCAAAATGCCTTTAAAATCAACCATTTTCAGTAAAAAACCGTAAAATCAACCATTTTAGCGACAAATCGCGTAAAATCCACATTTTTGGCAAAATGCCTTTAAAATCAACCTTTTTCGGCTCAAAGCCGTAAAATCGACATTTTTGGCAAAATGCCTTAAAATGAACCATTTTGGCACAAATGCCTTAAAATCAACAATTTTGAGCGACAAATCGTTTAAATGAACCATTTTGGCACAAATGCCTCAAAATCAACATTTTTGGCAACATGCCTAAAAATCAATCAATCTTTGGCGAGATGCCTAAACAAAATGCACAAAGCATACACACACTCATGCACAAAGCATACACACTCATGCACAAAGCATACACAAACATGCACAAAGCATACACAAACATGCACGGAGCATACACACACACACTCATGCATTAAGCATACACCTTCAAAGCCCTTGAAACAAGGCCTATCGAACTACGTTGACTTTGATCTTCCATTCAAACGGAAGTACGTAGGCACGTTTGGGATTTCACCCCGGGTGGCAAGTCGAAATCATCAAAATCACTCAAACATTTCATTAATCCATTATTCACCTTGCAAAGCATTCATTCATTCGGTTAGTTTATCAGCATGACATAGTCTTGGGATCCATCTCGGGTTTGCATACCATGCCTTACACATTGGGATAATTAATCTAGTAACTAGGTTAATTAAAATTGAAGTCACTTAGGGTTTTTCCTAGTTTACCCTAAAATAATTAAACAAGGTGGCGACTCACACACTCACGTGCATTTCTTTCTTTTGTCATATGCATCACATGCCTATGTGCATCCGGGGAAAGGGGTTCACAAAAACACTTGAATTTTCAAAATTATTATATTGAACACTTCAACTTGTAAATTTTAAATCAATTAAATACTAACTAAAAAGTTAAAAATTTATGAAAACTATTATTGCAAAAGTCATCCTGGCTACATATCTGTGAACCCCTACCCCGAATATCATAGGCATGTGAATGCGTGTGACAGAAATGCACGTGAATGTATGAGTCGCCACCTTGTTTAGTTATTTTAGGGTAAACTAGGAAAAACCCTAACTGACTCCAATTTTAATTAACCTAAGTCTAGGCTAATTATCCCAATGTTTAAGGCATGGTTTGCAAACCCGAGATGGATCCCGAGACTATGTCATGCTGATAAACTAACCAATGAATGAATGCTTTGCAAGGTAATTGGACCAATGAAAAATGTTTACGTGATTTCGACTTGCCGCCCAGGGTTAAATCCCGAACGTGCCTACGTACTTCCGTTTGAATGGAAGATCAAAGTCAACGTAGTTCGATAGGCCTTCTTTGAAGGGCTTTGAATGGGTATGCTTTATGCATGAGTGCGTATGCTTTGTGCATGATTTTGTGTATGCTTTGTGCATGATTTAGTGTATGCTTTGTGCATGATTTTTGTTTAGGCATTTTGCCAAAAGATCGATTGATTCGATTAGGCGTTCGTCGCCAAAAAAAGTTGGTTTTAAGGCATTTAGCCAAAAATTGATTGATATAGGCAATTAATTTGCCAAAATGTTCGATTTAAGCGATTTGTCGCTAAAATGGTTGATTTTAGGCCTTTGGCCGAAAATTGGTTCATTTTAAGGCATTTTGCCAAAAATGTCGATTTTACGGCTTTGAGCCGAAAATGGTTGATTTTAAAGGCATTTTGCCAAAAATGTCGATTTTACGCGATTTGTCGCTAAAATGGTTGATTTTAGGCCTTTGGCCGAGAATCGGTTCATTTTAAGGCATTTTGCCAAAAATGTCGATTTTACGCGATTTGTCGCTAAAATGGTTGATTTTACGGTTTTAAGCCGAAAATGGTTGATTTTAAGGCATTTTGCCAAAAGATTGATTTTAAGCGATTTGTCGCTAAAAAAAAATGGTTAATCTCATTTATAAGCAATTTGTTTGCTAAAAATCGATTAGACCGTAGGCAATTAGTTGCCAAAATTGATTGATTAAATGTAGGCAATTTTGTTGCCAAAAAAAACGTGATTAAATGAGGCCGTTAGCCACAATTATTGATTAATTGGACTTTTAGGCGAGATTGTTCGAAATAAAGGCAATCGAACCATAGTTATTAATTAACTAGGCTCTTTAACCAATATTGTCGGATTTAAGCTTAACTACCACGGTTATTAATTAACCGGGCGTTAAACTTAATCATGTTTTATTAAAGCAGTTTATTTGCCAAAGATGATAACATGAATGCATTTATGCAGTTATAGAATTATTGAGAGTAGAAGAGAAATATGCATGAAGTACTATAATTAAATAGGCAGAATTTTATTTGCGTACCTGATTTAATCGGCGACCACTTCTTAATTCCAGATTTAAGCTCCTTGCTTGGGAATTAATTAATTTTAATTTGTTCAATTTTTAGTGTTCAAATATCATAACAAAAATGCAATAAAAAATTAAATTAAATGCAAAAAACGGTAAAGAAATCGCAAAGAGCGTGGGTGGGAGAAAGATCGTCCGTCAACACGGACAGCGGTGTCAAAAATAGGCTGAAAATGGTCTATTTATAGGCCATTTTCGGGTCCAGGGCGGCAGGTGCCGCCTGGCTGGGCGGCAGCTACCGCCTGGGAGGCTGGGCGGCAGGTGCCGCCTGGGAGGCTGGGCGACAGGTGCCGCCTGGAGGGGCGGCAGCTGCCGCCTGGCTGGGCGGCAGGTACCGCCTGGCAGGGCGGCAGCTGCAGCCTGGGAGGCTGGGCGGCAGGTGCCGCCTGGAGGGGCGGCAAGTGCCGCCTGGCAGGGCGGCAGGCGGCTGGGCGGCAGCTGCCGCCCAGGCGGCTCGGCGGGAGCTGCCGCCCGGCTGGGCGGCTGCTGCGGCCCGGGAGGCGGGGCGGCTGCTGCCGCCGGAGCCGGCGGCCGCTGCCGCCGTGGCCGGAGGCCGGCGCCGCCGTGTGCGGTGGGATCCCCCGTATTTCACTCCAGGGGCTTTTCCGGGAGTTTCGGACCTCCAAAAATTATTCCGGGACCAGTTCTGTGATCCTCGCGACATCCCGGACGTTTTAAGTACCATATTGGCATACTTTCGGTGAACTTCCAAAATGGCCTCCGGTTCGGTCGGACTGTTTGCAGTCCGGGAAAACATGCTTTTTGAACCTCAAAATTTGAGTATTCACAGTTGCCCCCCACCGGTGACCACAAAAATGATTTATGGGAGTCGGTGGTTGTCTGAAACGCAAATTTTGATGGCGAAAATCAGACGCGTTCAGGAGACCCGCCCTTTAGCTATTTGCTTAAAAATAGCTTGAAAAAACTCATTTTCATTCATTCTAAGCTTTCCAAATCAAAGAGCTCTCTCAAATTCTCTCAACTTCTAAAGTTCTAAGAACCTTTCTTTCATGGCTTCCTCGGACTTAAGTGGTGAGGAATATCTGGAGTCTTTGGGGATTTCTCTTGACGAGGTCAAGCTTACGGCGGACGCTGATACTCACGCCGCCGTGACTGGCATCTTTGCCTAGGTAAGCCTACCTTTATGGCATTATTATCATCTTTTTCAGGCCAAAGTTGGGAATTTTCGGGCCTTAGGCCGAATTGTGAATTTTCGGGCCTGTGTGGCCGAAAATGTGAATTTTGGGCCTCTGTGGCCGAAAATGTGAATTTTGGGCCTCTGTGGCCAGATTGTGATTTTTTGGGCCTGTGTGGCCGAAAATGTGAATTTTGGGCCTCTGTGGCCTGATTTGTGATTTGTGGGCCTCTGTGGCCAGATTGTGAATTTTCGGGCCTGTGTGGCCGAAAATGTGAATTGTGGGCCTCTGTGGCCTGATTTGTGATTTGTGGGCCTCTGTGGCCAGATTGTGAATTTTCGGGCCTAGTTCATGGCCTTTGTTTGGCCAGTGGAAAAGCCAAGGAGGAACGCATTGCTGAGTGCACTTGAGGGTTGGACTCAGGCTGACGCTGGTGATGGGATTAGGACTGATGAGGAGATTGTGTTGGCTCCTCGGACAGACGAGGCGGGGGAGAGTTCAGCGGCTAGGGATGACTCAGAGGACATCGCCCCACGGAGGCGACGGGCCACTTGAACTCCTATGGGTTTTTGGACTTTGTTTTTTTTTTTTTTTTTTATTTTGACTGTTTATTCGGAACTTTGACTCTGGATTTGGGATTTTTGTTCTTTGGCTTTTGCTTGTACTGTTTGGCTTTATTGCTTTTTTAATTGGAGTGTCATTTGACTTTTAAGCTTTCCAAGCTCTTTCCAACTTTATTCATTCAAGCTCTAATTTTTGCCTAAGCCACCCTTTCGGGTTTTCAACTTAGCGAGCCACCCATTTTTGCCTAAGCCGCCCTTTCCAGGTTTTCGACTTAGCGGGCCCCGACTTTTGCCTAAGCCGCCCTTTCGGGTTTTCGACTTAGCGGGTTTTTTTTTCTTGCCTGAAGTCGCCCTTTCGGGTTTTCAACTTCAGCTTTGATTTTTTTTTTTATTTGGCAAAGAAGAATAACATGATTTTTTTTTATTAATGCTTAGACCGTGCCCAATGAGGGCTGCCTACATATCTCCGATATGTAATTTCTTTTTTTTCAAAGAGAATCAGGTCTAATGTAGTTCGTTTTACATTATGCAATGCTTATTACACAAAATATCTTTTTAACTGATCTAAATTACATGGATTCGCGAATTCCAAACCATCCAAATCAGTCAAGATGACGGCTCCGCCGGATAATATTTTCTTCAACACATAGGGTCCAGCCCAATGAGGGCGAAACTTCCCACGTGGGTCTATGATTGGCTGTCTAATTTCCTTCAGGACCAGATAACCTTCTTCCAGTCTCCGGTTTTTGACCTTCTTATTAAAATGTCGTGCCATTCTTCTTTGGTAGACTTGAGTTTGGTGGATTGCTTGCAATCGCTTTTCGTCCATACCCAAGAGTTGCAAGTGATAATTCTCAGCCCAGTCTGCTTCGCTGATCTGGCTCTCCTAGATAATCCTTGCCGACTGAACTTCCAGCTCAATAGGCAATACTGCTTCCATACCGTATACCAACGAATACGGAGTTGCTCCGATGGGGGTTCTAATCGAAGTCCTGTATCCCCATAGGGCCTTCGGCAACTGTTCGTGCCAAGCTTTATGCTTTTTAACTATCTTCTGCAAAATGACTTTTATAGCCTTATTTGCAGCTTCTACAGCCCCATTCGTTTGTGGACGATAGGGCGAGGATTTATGGTGCCGAATTTTCGTTTCTTTCAACAAATTAGAAAATTCGCTCTGAAAGTGAGACCCGTTATCCGTAATGATCTCGAATGGTGTTCCTTACCGACAAAGGATGTTAGTACGAACAAACTGTGCTGCCTTCTTGGCATTTAAAACCGAATAAGAGGCTGCTTCGATCCATTTAGTGAAATAATCTACAGCAACCAGGATGAATTAATGACCGTTAGAGGCCTTCGGGTGGATTTTTCCGATCACATCTATGCCCCAAGTTGCGAAAGGCCATGATGAGGTGATAGGATTCAAATTGACTGGAGGCTGCTTTTGCAGCTTAGCGAAAATTTGACATTCGTGGCACTTCTGCGCGTGCCTCACGCAATCTGCATTCATGGTTGACCAGTAATAACCCAGGTTCACGATTTTTCGAGCCAAGGCTATCCCGTGCATGTGTGGACCAGATTCCCCATTATGTAAGGAATCCATGATGGTTTGAGCTTCTCCCTCATCAACGCACCTTAGGTGCAGGCTATTCCAATTGTACAGAACTCCCCCAGTAAGGAAATATCCGGATGCTAGCTGTCTCAATGTCCGTTGATCAGTCTTGGTGGATCCCTCCGAGTAGGCTTCATTCTGAAGGTAATTCTGTATATCCCAATACCAAGGCTTGTCATCGACCAAATTCATGATATGTGCTGGCTGTTTCTGCAGCCGCACTGTTAGAGGTCGGATGACTCGGTCTCCTTCTACATTGACCATGGAGGCTAAAGTAGCCAGAGCATCTGCGAACTGATTTTTGGCTCGCGGCAAGTAGTGGAAGGATAAATCCTCAAATTGCTGAGCCAATTCGTCCAAGCGTTGTAGGTAAGGAACCAAACGCTCTTCTTTAATTTTCCATTTCCTTAAAGCTTGGGAGACTATTAAGTTAGAATCTCCGAAAACCTTGAGGATTTTTATCTCTTTTTCCAAGGCTGCTTCTAACCCCTTTATGCAAGCTTCATACTCGGCTTCATTATTGGTGCAGTCGAAATCTAATTTGACTGCGATCGGGACATATTCGCCACAAGGAGTTTTGAATACGACTCCAACCCCGTTTCCATGGTAGTTCGAAGCTCCATCGAAGTACATTTCCCAGACTTCACTTTCCAAGCTCAACAAGTCTTCATTAGGAAATTCTACCTCTGGCATTTTGTCTTCGACCGGTAATTCTGCTAATTGATCGGCTAAGGCTCCGCCTTTCACCGCCTTCCGTTGCACAAATTTCAAATCATAAGCCGCGAGTACTGACACCCACTTAGCCATCTTACAATCAAGAACCGGCCTCTCCATAAGGAATTTCAAGGGGTTCGATTCAGAAACAACGTTTGTGGTGTAAGATGAGAGGTAGTGCTGCAGCTTTGTACAGGCCCATACTAGAGCCAAACACAATTTCTCTATCTTATTGTATTTTAACTCATATTCTAGCATCCTTTTGCTGAGGTAATACACGGCATTTTCTACCCTTGTATCTTCTGCTTGTTGAGCTAGCATTGCACCCATCGCTTCTTCTGTCACCGATAAGTACAGCAGCAAAGGCTTTCCTAGCCTTGGTGGCTGTAAAACTGGTGGGGATAACAGATACTGTTTGACTTGGTCGAAAGCTCTCTGACAATCCTCATTCCATTTGACGGCTACTCCTTTTCTGAGCAATTTGAAAATCGGTCCACAAGTATCGGCCAATTGGTTGATGAATCGGCTGATGTACTGTAGCCTTCCCAGGAAACCCCGAACTTCTTTTTCCGTCCTTGGTGCTGGCATTCCCAAAATGGCTTTGGATTTTGAAGGGTCAATCTCTATGCCCTTCTGGCTGACCATATGCCCTAGAAATACTCCGGATGTAGCTCCAAACAGGCATTTTGCCGGGTTGAGCTTCAAATTGTACTTTCGAAGTCTAAGGAAGAACTTCTCAAGTGCGGTTGCGTGTTCGTCAGCTGTTTTTGACTTAATGACCATATCGTCGACATACACTTCTACTTCTTTGTGAATCATGTCATGGAAGATGGTCGTTGCCATTCTTTGATAGGTTGCCCCAGCATTTTTGAGCCCAAAAGGCATGACCCTGTAGCAGTAGGTTCCCCATTCCGTGATGAATGCCGTCTTCTCTTTGTCTGGCAAATGCATCATTATTTGGTTGTATCCAACAGCAAGATCGGTCAAGGAGACCATCTCGTGTCCTGCCATTCGGTCCACCAACAAGTCAATATGTGGTAGGGGGAAGTCGTCCTTTGGACATGCTTTATTCAAATCCCGGTAATCCACACACATTCTGACTTTGCCATCTTTCTTCGGCACTGGCACGATGTTTGCTAACCATGTCGGGTAGGCAATGGGTTCTATGAATTGATTTTCTAGCTGCTTGGCCACTTCCTCCTTGATTTTCAAGGACCATTCGGTCTTCAGCCTTCTTAGCTTCTGCTTCACTGGCTTAGCCTCGGGATATACTGGAATCTTGTGCACCACTATTGCTAGGTCAATTCCCGTGATGTCACTTGCCTTCCACATGAAACAATCGGCAAACTTCCTCAAGCATTCACTGACCTGTCCCTTATTCACACAGTCAAATGCAATGTATGTATGTTCATTTTCTTCTTTGCCAATTATTATTTTTTCTTTTTCATTTTTTATTTCATTTATATGATTATTTTTGCTTGGAAATGCTTGGAAAGATAGACACGCGGGGTAGTCAATAATTTGCAAGCCTTTATTGATCATGACAGAATCGTCTTCAAAGATTACATCAAATTTGAAATCTGGATTTTCGAAATTCGACACAGATAGCTCAGAACTAGGACTGGACTCTGACTCGGTTTCAGACTCGGGGTCAGACTCAACACAGGACTTGATTACATATTTTGACTCTAGGTTTGACTCGGGAGGGGGTTTATCAGCAGCGCGCTCCTCTTCGGCGTTCCAATTGGTGAGAGGGCCTTCATTCGGCTTGATCAGGCTCAACAGATCTTGGTCCCCATCATTTCCTGTAATGACTGCAACCTCGTCAAAGAGACTCGGCAGCATGAAGTCTTCTACTTCCAGCTCGGCTATTGCCTCAGACTTGTTACCCCAGACATCAGAAAATATTTCTAACCCAGGTAGCATTTTCTTGATGGTCGGGCAATAAAATGGTTCTTGGAAACCATGATAAGGAACTGTCTCTCCGGATTTGTGGAAGTGACTATTCAATGTTGAAAAGTGTAACGGCATCTGTATGCTTTTCTTCTTTCCTCTTCTAGTCTTCTCAGCACGGTCTTCTTCAGTAGGCTCATAACCCAAACCAAAAGTCCCTTCATTCACTGGACTCTCCCAAGCTTGTAATGTGGGGTACGTCTTACCGGACCTTGCCATATTCATTCCCGGCAAATAGGACATCTTCAGCATTAAAGGAACTATGCAGTTTATTTGCACCGTTCCGAAATCAAAGAGAATTCGGGAGTTCGTAGTCTTTCCTTCTATGAACTGCACCGTGTCATATTGAAATCCCGAGAGGGGAAAATAGGCGCTTTCAGGGTTGACTTCAAAGAGGGGTTGGCCCTTTGGCTTTTTGAGCTGGCTGTAATCATCTCCTTGAACCGTTATGATTTTACCTTCATAAGGGAATTTGACCTTTTGGTGTAAAGAGGAAGGTACTGCTTTGGTATGGTGTATCCATGGCCGTCCCAGAAGCAGATTGAAACTGGTGGGCACGTCAATCACCTGAAATGATACCTCCATTATGGCCGGCCCGATTGCTAAGTTTAGGGTAGCAACCCCCAACACTTCCCTTCGGGTGCTGTCATATGCTTTCACTATCTGGTCAGATGGCATGAAATCTGTTTCGTCCAAGCCCAGACAGCTGGCCACCTTTAGTGGGCAAACGTTTAGTGCTGACCTATTATCAATGAGAACCATGGGCACAGTTTTGTCTCTGGTCTGAACAGTGATGTAAAGGGCATCGTTGTGACTATCCCCCTCCTTAGGTAAGTCATTGTCGGAGAACCCGATGTTTTGCACCTTTGATGATTGGGTAAGGGTGGATACCAACACTTCAGGGCTGACTTCCACCGATGTTTGAAGTTGACTCAAAGCCTTGCAAAGAGCTTGGCGATGAGGAAAGGATGATGCTAGAAGTTCCCAAATCGATACTCGAGCTTGCGTCTTTTTTAGCTGTGAGAGTACCGGGTCTTCCTTTGGTTCATCCGTCCTTTGGTAAGGGTTATTTGGGATTTTCTCCAAGACTAATGGTTCATATTGTCTCCCGCTCTTGGTTATGGCATCGAGTTCCTCAGTCAGGTCATTCAGGTCTAGGACACAGATTTCGTTCATTCCCAGGAATAGGTCGAAAGGATCGATCAATTCCTGGTCAGAAATAATAGCATTCACCCCGTGATTTGGTAAGGGATTAGTGCTAATGTTTGGTTTACTTCTCGGAATAATTGAACCATTGTCTACCAAGTCCTGGATGCGGTTCTTAAGCGTCCAGCATGCTTCAGTCTTATGCCCATGTGCTTGGTGGTACTCACAGTATTCATTGGCTTTGAAATTCCTTGGTCAGGGGTTGGGTGGTGGTCTTGCCTCCAGAGGTTTGATGTAGTTTGCTTTGACAGCTTCTCGGAATACCGAAAGGATTGGCATCCCGAGATCAGTATATGTTCTTCTTGACTGATTGCCATTTCGCATGTTTCCCATGTTTCCCACACGTAAAGGATTCGTGGGGGTGATGCTTGCCACTTCGTGGACTTTTCCGGGCTGGCTAGGTTTTTTGTATCTCGAGGTCCCCGGGTCTTCTTTCAATTGTCCCATTTGAAGTAAATCTTCTACCTTCGTAGCAGTGGCAATGAGCGACTGGAACGATGGTAGGTATTGAGTTTGTAATTGGTGTTGGTAGACAGGCTGTAGGTTCTTTATTATTATGTCCACCTGTTCTTGCTCAGAAGGTCGGTTAATCATTTGGGCGGCCTTGGCTCTCCACCTCGTAAGGAACGAGGAGAAAGGTTCATTGTTCCTTTGTTTAGTGGTTTCTAGCTCCCTTCGGGTTACATCCACTTCCATATTGTAGTGATACTGTGAGTTGAATGCATTACAGATGTCTTCCCAAGTCTTCATCTTAGACCGGTCTAGACTGACAAACCATCTTAATGCAGCACCGGTGAGAGATTGTTGGAACAACTGAGCAAGGAGCTCGCTGCTCAATCCAAATGGGTTAAGGGCACCCACATACATTTTCAAGTGAGTTTTAGGACAAGTAGTTCCATCAAATTTGTCCATGTTTGGCATTTTGAACTTGGTTGGTAGTCTTGCTTCAGGGAACAGAGACAAGGAGTCCATGTCCACCACTTCTTTGTGTGTTTTAAGGGCAGTAACAGACCTTTCCAACAATTCAAGTTTTTCTCTCATTTTCTGAGCTTCCAACTCAGAAGCAGTTTTGGAGGGCATGTCCTCCAAGTTGGGGATAGGGTTTGAGGATGCAAATGCAGCACCAGGTCCTTGATTGGAGGCAGCATTATCATTTCCCCCAACTGGAGCCCCATTTCCATTACTACCGCCTAGTTCAGCTAATAGGGCAATTCTTTGGGCAGCCAATGCCTCATTCATTTTAGCTTCCATTCTGGCTTCCATTTGTTCTATGAGGTTTTGAATGTCAGACAATGATGCCATTGGTGTAGTTGAAGTTGATGAGGTCGGTGATAGCACAGTAGGTGTAGCTGACACTTGAACAGGGGGTACCTGTAAGTATGAGGGTAACTGGATTAAGGGTATAGTAGTATCAGGGTAGCTGATATGAGAGAGAATGACTCTTTGTCCAACTGTGCATGACCAAAGGAAATATATATTTTTTGTGTTCTCCATGTGTTTACCCAATGTTTATGATATGTCGTGAATGCGCATAACAACACATCATAATCTGTTTTATTGAGATGCTTCATATCACGGGGTGCATATAGTCCTAAAGGATAGGTTCTATAGGCTATGACACAAATAGAGAATCGGCTTATTAAGGGACCCTTGAACCTTGAGTATGGATATACCTAACCACATGTGAAACAAGGAGTTTCGCGTGGGTCCAACGGTACGCATACCCATGTGCCACCCCCAAAAGGATTAAGGATGGTTTGCGGTAACAGGGAGGACGCTTTGGCTGTCCGTCGACATAATCAAAGAGACCTGCCGATCAGCGCTACTTGCTATCCAGACTCAGAAGTTTGAACAGAAAGAGAAGAAATTCATTTGAAGTTCATTTCTTTTATGCAATGGAGAAAAGGATTCTCAATCGTGCAAATAAATCAACAAGTTTTAATGTCTTAATCACATTAATTAAGTCCGGATTTCCATATCAAGTATTCTTAAGGAAAGAACACTTGATTCATATTAGGGTACCCTGCAAAACAAAGCATAATAAAATAATACCCTAAAGAAGGGCGGATTAGTTTACACAACAATCGTAGTCTGCTTTATGCAAAATGATTACATAATTTTCCCCAGCAGAGTCGCCAAACTGTGAACCCCTATCCCGAATATCATAGGCATGTGAATGCGTGTGACTAAGGGCAGAAATGCACGTGAATGTATGAGTCGCCACCTTGTTTAATTATTTTAGGGTAAACTAGGAAAAACCCTAAGTGACTCCAATTTTAATTAACCTAAGTCTAGGCTAATTATCCCAATGTTTAAGGCATGGTTTGCAAACCCGAGATGGATCCCGAGACTATGTCATGCTGATAAACTAACCAATGAATGAATGCTTTGCAAGGTAATTGGACCAATGAAAAATGTTTATGTGATTTCGACTTGCCGCCCGGGGTTAAATCCCGAACGTGCCTACGTACTTCCGTTTGAATGGAAGATCAAAGTCAACGTAGTTCGATAGGCCTTCTTTGAAGGGCTTTGAATGGGTATGCTTTTATGCATGAGTGCGTATGCTTTGTGCATGATTTTGTGTATGCTTTGTGCATGATTTAGTGTATGCTTTGTGCATGATTTTTGTTTAGGCATTTTGCCAAAAGATCGATTGATTCGATTAGGCGTTCGTCGCCAAAAAAAGTTAGTTTTAAGGCATTTAGCCAAAAATTGATTGATTTAGGCAATTAATTTGCCAAAATGTTCGATTTAAGCGATTTGTCGCTAAAATGGTTGATTTTAGGCCTTTGGCCGAAAATTGGTTCATTTTAAGGCATTTTGCCAAAAATGTCGATTTTACGGCTTTGAGCCGAAAATGGTCGATTTTAAAGGCATTTTGCCAAAAAATGTCGATTTTACGCGATTTGTCGCTAAAATGGTTGATTTTAGGCCTTTAGCCGAAAATTGGTTCATTTTAAAGCATTTTGCCAAAAATGTCGATTTTACGGCTTTGAGCCGAAAATGGTTGATTTTAAAGGCATTTTGCCAAAAATGTCGATTTTACGGCTTTGAGCCGAAAATGGTTGATTTTAAAGGCATTTTGCCAAAAATGTCGATTTTACGCGATTTGTCGCTAAAATGGTTGATTTTAGGCCTTTGGCCGAGAATCGGTTCATTTTAAGGCATTTTGCCAAAAATGTCGATTTTACGCGATTTGTCGCTAAAATGGTTGATTTTACGGTTTTAAGCCGAAAATGGTTGATTTTAAGGCATTTTGCCAAAAGATTGATTTTAAGCGATTTGTCGCTAAAAAAAAATGGTTAATCTCATTTATAAGCAATTTGTTTGCTAAAAATCGATTAGACCGTAGGCAATTAGTTGCCAAAATTGATTGATTAAATGTAGGCAATTTTGGTGCCAAAAAAACGTGATTAAATGAGGCCGTTAGCCACAATTATTGATTAATTTGGACTTTTAGGCGAGATTGTTCGAAATAAAGGCAATCGAACCATAGTTATTAATTAACTAGGCTCTTTAACCAATATTGTCGGATTTAAGCTTAACTACCACGGTTATTAATTAACCGGGCATTAAACTTAATCATGTTTTATTAAAGCAGTTTATTTGCCAAAGATGATAACATGAATGCATTTATGTAGTTATAGAATTATTGAGAATAGAAGAGAAATATGCATGAAGTACTATAATTAAATAGGCAGAATTTTATTTGCGTACCTGATTTAATCGGCGACCACTTCTTAATTCCAGATTTAAGCTCCTTGCTTGGGAATTAATTAATTTTAATTTGTTCAATTTTTAGTGTTCAAATATCATAACAAAAATGCAATAAAAAATTAAATTAAATGCAAAAAAACGGTAAAGAAATCACAAAGAGCGTGGGTGGGAGAAAGATCGTCCGTCAACACGGACAGCGGTGTCAAAAATAGGCTGAAAATGGTCTATTTATAGGCCATTTTCGGGTCCAGGGCGGCAGGTCCCGCCTGGCTGGGCGGCAGGTGCCGCCTGGCAGGGCGGCAGGTGCCGCCTGGCAGGGCGGCAACTACCGCCCAGGCGGCTCGGCGGCAGCTGCCTCCTGGCTGGGCGGCAAGTACCGCCTGGCAGGGCGGCAGCTGCCGCCTGGGAGGCTGGGCGGCAGGTGCCGCCTGGAGGGGCGGCAGCTGCCGCCCAGGCGGCTCGGCGGGAGCTGCCGCCCGGCTGGGCGGCTGCTGCGGCCCGGGAGGCGGGGCGGCTGCTGCCGCCGGAGCCGGCGGCTGCCGCCGGAGCCGGCGGCTGCCGCCGGAGCCGGCGGCCGCTGCCGCCGTGTGCGGTGGGATGCCCCGTATTTCACTCCAGGGGCTTTTCCGGGAGTTCCGGACCTCCAAAAATTATTTCGGGACCAGTTCTGCGATCCTCGCGACATCCCGGACGTTTTAAGTACCATATTGGCATACTTTCAGTGAACTTCCAAAATGGCCTCCGGTTCGGTCGGACTGTTTGCAGTCCGGGAAAACATGCTTTTTGAACCTCAAAATTTGAGTATTCACAATATCAAGTCGATATTTTACATATAAAAACTAAAAATCCTAAAAATTATTGATATTAGTGTCGAAAAGAGTGATACTATCAAAATTTACAAGTTCAAATGCATGGTAGGTCATTCGCCAAGTTCAAGTTGCCATAAGATTAAAGTTATAAAGTTCAAGGGTGAATTTCTATATTCAGCCTTTTTTTAATTCTCAAAGATATTAAAAGCTCAATAGAATGCTTAAGACATTTAAGATTATTTCAGGGGATTGATTTTTTTTTTCCTTGATTTAGAATAGTTCCTGTGGTAGTTTCTAAACCGGAAGAAATAATAAAAGAAAGTTTAAATCTATGACTTTTCTATGTACTGTCTGGATGATATATCTGCTTTGTTTATGATGCTATATTTTTCAATTGGGAAAAGTACTATTTAGTCCCCTCTAGTTTTGTCAAATTAACTACTTCGTCCTCCTATGTTAAAGAACCAATTAAAATATCCCCCTATTTTGATTTCGTCGAACCATATGGTCACTCTGTTGAAAAGGACACATTTTGCCCGTTCATCTCCTCGGAAAAGTAGATTCAAAGGACAGAGAGTATGAAATTGTTCCCTTCATACCCTCATTGACTAATATAAAAAGAAAATATAACGTGAGAAACACATTTTGTCGAGAAAATATAACTCTTTCTCAAATTATCAAAGAGCAAAAGGCTAGGTTCTAGTATTAGCCAAAAAAGCATTGCGATGTCACGCCCATTTTTCTATGTCTGAAATAATAAGTTTACCAGTGTGTGAATAGTACCACCAGTGTGTGAATAGTACCACCAGTCCGGAAGTCGATATTATTTTGGTCCAGAAAAATTACTATGTCTGTTGAATATTTTCTTTAATATTTTTGGAGTATGTATAGATTATTTTTATGAGTAGAAAGTAAGTAATGAATATTTTTGGAGAAATTAGAGAATTAGTGAATAGTTAATTATGGTTAATTAAAGAAATTAGAGAAATTATTTTTATGGAGTAAATTTGAGATGGTGTTATATTAATTAAGGAAATTAGAGAAATTATTTTTATGGAGTAAATTTGAGAATTTTGTTGTGTTACATAATATTTTGAAAGAATTTAATTTGGAGAATATTTGTAGCCATTAGATTACATTGACTCAATCCTAGCCATCCAATGTTGAGAAAAGACTAAAATGCCCTTGTTGCTCAATTATTTGAGCAACCATTTTCTCTTCTTCTTCTTCTTCTTCTCATCAACGTGAACTCCTCTCCTTTCTCCTCTTTGTTCTTCCTTCAATTTCTACATGGTAAACTCACCAAATTTACACCATTAAACTTGATTTTAAGTAATTAATCCTTGAGATTAAAGCTTGAGAAATGATTTTTGGTGAATAATTTCAAGTAATTTGGAGAGTTACTACTTAAGCCAAAGGGTGGAGAACCTTCTACCAAAGAGAAGGCAAACTAATGCTTCAAGAGTTTGATTTAAGCTTGTTAGAGCTTATGTTTAAGGTAAGTGTTCATAAACACTCTTACCTTGTTTAAATTTTGATTTTGTGAAGTTTATACTATTTTGTGAAAAATTGGGAATTTTATATGAAATGATTTGATTATTGAATTTTGGTGGTATAAATGTGTTCTTGGGAGATTTCTAAGCATGCCTATATGCTGAATTGATGAGGAAAACATTTTCTTCTTCATCTTCCAAGAGTGGCAAACCTATTGATGAATAAGGCCTTAAGTTTTCTTGTTGTTCTTTGTTGATTTATGCTCTTAAGATGATATTTGATGAGTATTTAGTATGTGGTAGAAATCTATACCTTATATATGATTTAAGTAAGCTGAAATTGGGAAAAAGTGTTATTGGGTGTGATTAAGGACTATTTTTCGATCCCTTTCCTTTTCCATTGGTTTCTGAGTCCTTCATGAAAGTTGTAGGTCTACTTCTTAGCTTTCCAACCGATCCTCTTGTGTCCAATTTGGATATATATAACTCAACTTATGGCTGAAACATCCAAACTGACTTTGTTATGACGGGCCACATGCATCACTGACTTGAGTGCCCATTTTAACAACTATAATGGCAAGAATATGTTCTAAGGTCTTCATGAGAGTTGTTACCTTGTGTCTTTAGACTTCTCTGGTTCTGGATTGGTTTAGTTTGAGTGTTTGGATAAGTAAGATTACAACAAACAGTGGACTTGGTTCTGCTGAATCAGGTCTGGACTGTTGGTTTGTGTTCCTAGTCTTTGTTCACCATCTTACACATTGATCTGGGTTGTGCTCCCTTCATAAAACTTGTATCAGTTTGTCTTAGCTTTCTAATGAATCTAATTTCATTCAATTTGAAGCCCTATAACTCAATTTATGTCTTAAACACTCAGCAAAGGTCAAAGTTTATTTAATGTTGAATATTTTCTGTCTTGAATCATAGGTTTGAGAAACGAAAACGATGGAATTAGGAAGTGGTATAAGATTTATTTGTTGCTTTATGTTTTAGCTATCCATAAGCTTGGAAATCATCTAAATTGGACTTATAAACTAAAAGATATGACCAAAATGGTATAAACTGTGGACGCTGGAAACCAAAAGCTGGGCAGACTGGAAGTTGTTACTTTAGCTCAATATTTGACTACCTTAACAACATAAGAAGACAAATTGGTACCCTAATGTGTTATCTAGCCATAGAAAGTAGAATCACCTAAATTGGATTTATAAATTGAGAGATATGATCAAATTAGTATAGACTGTGCAGGCTGGAAACCAACAGTTGGGCAGACTGGTAGTTGCTGCTTGAGCCCAATATTTGACTACATTACCAACGTAATTAAGAGATGTGATAGAAGACAAATTTGTACCATAATGTGTTAGCTAACCAAAGAATTTAGAATTACTGTAATTGGACTTATGAATAAAGAGTTATGCTAGAATTTGTAAAACATATACAGGCTGCCCTGTCAGATTTCAAGAGTACGTTAGAAATGATGTTGGCATGCATATGTAGCTTCATGCTGTGAATACTCAAATTTTGAGGCTCAAAGAGCCACTTTTTCTGGACTGCAAACAGTCCGGTCGGACCGGAGGTCATTCAAAAAGTTCGCCGGAAGTGTGCCAATATGGTACTTGAAACGTCCGAAAAATTACGAGGATCATGGAACTGGTCTCGGAATATTTTTTGGAGGTCCGGAACTCCCGGAAAAGCCTCCGGAACGAAATTAAGAAAAAGAAAGAAGGCACACATGCCCGCCCGAGGGGTGGGCATGCCCGCCCAAGCTGGGCGGGCAGGCCCGCCCAGCACGGGCGGGCACGACCGCCCAACATGGGCGGGCATACCCGCCCAAGCCAGGCAGGCGCGCCCGCCCAGCTTGGGCGGACACGCCCGCCCAGCTTGGGCAGGCACGCCCGCCCAGCTTGGGCGGACACACCCGCCTAAGAATGGGCGGGCACGCCCGCCCTTAAAGGCGGGCAGGGGCGCCTGGGGTCACTTTTTTCCTATAAAAAACGGCTCTGGGGCTCCGTTTTGAGACTCAGTCTGTGTTAACGGACGCTCCTTCTCTCTACGCTCTTTGCGATTCTTTACTGCTTTCTTGCATTTTTTAATTTTAGTTTTATTTTATTGTTGTGATACTTGGTCACTTAAAATTAAATTAAAATTAATTCCCTTAACGAGGAGCTTAACCTGGAGTTAAGAAGCGGTCGACGATTAAATCAGGTACGTAAGTCAAACTTTACCTATTTAATTTTAGCACTTCATGCATGCTTCTTTTCTACTCCTAAAAAATTCTACAACTGCATAAATGCATTCATACCATCATATAGGCATGTAAATTGCCTCAATTAAAATATGATTAAGCTAAATGCCCGGTTAATTAATAATCGTGGTATTAAAGTTTAAATCCGACAATATTGGCTTAAAATATCTAGTCATTCAATGGCTATGGTATGATTGCCTTTATTTCGAACAATTTTTAGCTT
Organism: Jatropha curcas; assembly: GCF_041381405.1. Classification (NCBI taxonomy): domain Eukaryota; kingdom Viridiplantae; phylum Streptophyta; class Magnoliopsida; order Malpighiales; family Euphorbiaceae; genus Jatropha; species Jatropha curcas. Next base: position 19,409,414 of record NC_143158.1, on the reverse strand, counting down.
AAGTCCAATTAATCAATAATTGAGGCTAAAAGCCTTAATCAATCATGTTTTGGCAACAAATTGCCTACAGTTAAATCAAAGTTTTGGCAAAATGCCTTAAAACTCAATCAATCTTTGGGTTTTAAAACCGAAAAATCAATCATTTTGGTGACAATCGCCCAACCAACTTCATTTTGGCAATCAATTGCCTAAATCACTCTTTTCGGCTAAAAGCCTTAAAATCAATCATTTTTGCGACAATCGTCTAAAAATCATTTCTGGCAACAATTGCCTAAATCAATCTTTTTGGCTTAAAGTCATTAAAATCAACACTTTTTGGCATCAAATGCCTAAAAATCAAACTCTTTGGCAAAATGCCTAAACAAAAATGCACGAAGCATACACACACTCATGCATTAAGCATACCCATTCAAAGCCCTTCAAAGAAGGCCTATCGAACTACGTTGACTTTGATCTTCCATTCAAACGGAAGTACGTAGGCACGTTCGGGATTTCACCCCGGGTGGCAAGTCGAAATCACTCAAACATTTCATTAATCCATCATTCACCTTGCAAAGCATTCATTCATCGGTTAGTTCATCAGCATGACATAGTCTCGGGATCCATCTCGGGTTCGTAGATTGTGCCTTAATCATTGGGATAATTAATCTAGTAACTAGGTTAATTAAAAATGGAGTCACTTAGGGTTTTTTCCTAGTTTACCCTAAAATAATTAAACAAGGTGGCGACTCACACACATCACGTGCATTTCTTCCTTAGTCACATGCATTCATATGCTTTGATATTTGGGGAGGGGTTCACAGTTTGGCGACTTCACTGGGGAAGTTATGTAATTAATTTGCATAAAGTGGACTACAATCGTTGTGAAAACTAACCGGCCTTTCTTTAAGGCATCATTTTATTATGCTTTGTTTTGCAGGGTACCCTAACACGAATCAAGTGTTCTTTCTTTAAGAATACTTGATTAGGAGATTTGAACCAAATTGACAAACTTGATTAAGACATTTAAACTTGTTGATTTATTTGCACGATCGAGAATCTTTTTCTCCATTGCATAAAAAATGAATTTCAAATGAATTTCTTCTCTTTCTGTTCAAACTTCTGAGTCTGGATTGCAAGTAGCGCTGATCGGCAGGTCTCTTTGATTATGTCGACGGACAGCCAAAGCGTCCTCCCTGTTACCGCAAATCACCCCTAATCCTTTTGGGGGTGGCCCATGGGTGTGCGTACCGTTGGACCCACGCGAAACTCTTTGTTTCACATGTGGTTAGGTATATCCATACTCAAGGTTCAAGGGTCCCTTATAAGCCGATTCTCTATTTGAGTCATAGCCTATAGAACCTATCCTTTAGGACTGTATGCACCCAATGATGTGAATCATATCATTAAACAGATTACGACGTGTTGTTATGCGCATTCACGACATATCATAAACATGGGGTAAACACAAAGAGGGCGTGAAATACCCCTTTTACTTTCAGTCATGCACAGTTGGACAAGAGTCAATTCACCTCACATTAGCTACCTAATACATCGACCACTGTACCTAATCAAGCTACCCTTATCCTTACAGGTGCCCACAATCCGAGTGCCTACCCAAGTGCCAGACACACCTACAGTGCTATCACCAGCTTCACCAGCTTCACCAGCTACACCAGCTTCACCTACAACTCCAACAACCTTATCTGCACCAATGGCATCACTTGCTGATATCCAAACCCTCATTGAACAACTAGAGGCTAGAATGGAGGCCAGAATGGAGGGCAGAATGAATGAGGCACTAGCTGCCCAAAGGACCGCCCTGATAGCTGAACTGGGTAATGGGAATGGTAATGGAAACGGGGCCTCCGCTGGGGGAAGTGGACCTACTGCCTCCAACCAGGGTCCTGCTGCTGAACCTACAAACCCTGCCCTAAACCTGGATGATATGCCTTCTAAAACTGCCTCTGAGCTGGAAGCTCAAAGAATGAGAGAGAAACTAGAGCTCCTAGAGAGGTCCATCACTGCTCTCAAAACCCACAAGGAAGTGGTGGACATGGACTCCTTGTCTTTGTTCCCTGAAGCCAGGTTGCCAACTAAGTTCAAGATGCCCAACATGGACAAATTTGATGGAACCACTTGTCTTAAGACTCATTTGAAAATGTATGTAGGTGCTCTTAACCCATTTGGATTGAGCAGCGAGCTCCTTGCTCAGTTGTTCCAACAATCTCTTACCGGTGTTGCATTGAGGTGGTTTGTCAGCTTAGACCGGTCCAAAATGAAAACATGGGAAGACATCTGCAATGCATTCAATTCCCAATACCGCTATAACATGGAGGTGGATGTCACTCGAAGAGAACTAGAAACCACCAAGTAGAAAAACAATGAACCCTTTTCCTCGTTCCTTATGAGGTGGAGGGCCAAAGCCGCCCAAATGATTAACCGGCCTTCTGAACAAGAGCAGGTAGACATAATAATAAAAAACCTGCAGCCTGTCTACCAACACCAACTACAGACTCAGTACCTACCAACATTCCAGTCGCTCATTGCCACTGCTACTAAGGTAGAAGATCTGATTCAAATGGGGCAACTGAAAGAAGACTCAGGAACCTCAAAGTATAAGAAACCTAGCCAAGCTGGCAAGGTCCACGAAGTGGCTAGCATCACCCCCACGAATCCTTTACGTGTGGGGAACATGAGAAATAATAATCAATCATCCAGGAGAACCTATACTGATCTCGGGATGCCGATCCTTGTGGTATTCCGAGAAGCTGTCAAGGCCAACTACATCAAGCCTTTGGAAGCAAGGCCACCACCAAATCCATTACCGAGGAATTACAGGGCTGATGAATACTGTGAGTATCATCAGGGACATGGGCACAAGACTGAAGCGTGTTGGACGCTCAAGAATCGCATCCAGGACCTGGTGGACAATGGTTCAATTATTCCCAGAAGTAAGCCAAACATTAGTACTAACCCCTTACCAAATCACGGGGTAAATGCTATTATGGCTGATCAAGAACTGATTGATCCTTTCGAACTGTTCCTAGAAATGAATAACATCTGTGTTTTGGATTTGAATGACCTAGCCGGAGAACTTGATGCTATAACCAGGAGCGGGAGACAATATGAACCTTTAGTTTTGGACAAAATTCAAAATAAACCCTACCAGAGGGCAGAGGAGCCAAAGGAGGACCCGGTGCTGTCACAATTAAAAAAGACACAAGCTAGGGTGTCAATCTGGGAACTTTTGGCATCATCCTTTCCTCATCGCCAAGCTCTTTGCAAGGCTTTGAGTCAACTTCAGACACCTGTGGAAGTTAGCCCAGAAATGCTAGTATCCACCCTCACCCAATCATCTAAAACACGAAGCATCGGTTTCTCTGATGACGATTTGCCCAAAGAGGGAGGCAGTCATAACAATGCTCTCTATGTCACTGTTCAGACTCGAGACAAAACCGTGCCCATGGTTCTCATTGATAATGGGTCGGCGCTGAACGTCTGCCCACTGAGAGTAGCCAGCTGTCTAGGGTTGGAAGAAACTGACTTCACTCCCTCGGACCAGATAGTGAAGGCCTATGACAGCACCCGGAGGGAAGTGTTGGGGGTTGCTACGCTAAAGTTAACGGTTGGGCCAGCTGTGATGGAAGTCCCCTTCCAGGTAATTGATGTACCGACTAGCTTCAACCTGCTTCTGGGCCCACCATGGATACACCACACTAAGGCAGTACCCTCGTCCTTGCACCAAAAGGTCAAGTTTCCTTACGAGGACAAAGTCATCACCATTCAGGGGGATGACTATAGCCAGCTCAAAAAGCCAAAGGGCCAGCCTCTCTTTGAGGTCAACCCTGAAACTGTCAATCTACCCCTCTCGGGATTTCAGTACGACACTGTGCAGTTCATAGAAATGCTAGTTAGCCCAGAAATGCTAGTATCCACCCTCACCCAATCATCTAAAACACGAAGCATCGGTTTCTCTGATGACGATTTGCCCAAAGAGGGAGGCAGTCATAACAATGCTCTCTATGTCACTGTTCAGACTCGAGACAAAACCGTGCCCATGGTTCTCATTGATAATGGGTCGGCGCTGAACGTCTGCCCACTGAGAGTAGCCAGCTGTCTAGGGTTGGAAGAAACTGACTTCACTCCCTCGGACCAGATAGTGAAGGCCTATGACAGCACCCGGAGGGAAGTGTTGGGGGTTGCTACGCTAAAGTTAACGGTTGGGCCAGCTGTGATGGAAGTCCCCTTCCAGGTAATTGATGTACCGACTAGCTTCAACCTGCTTCTGGGCCCACCATGGATACACCACACTAAGGCAGTACCCTCGTCCTTGCACCAAAAGGTCAAGTTTCCTTACGAGGACAAAGTCATCACCATTCAGGGGGATGACTATAGCCAGCTCAAAAAGCCAAAGGGCCAGCCTCTCTTTGAGGTCAACCCTGAAACTGTCAATCTACCCCTCTCGGGATTTCAGTACGACACTGTGCAGTTCATAGAAGGAAAGACTGCAAACTCTCGAATTCTCTTTGATTTCGGGACGGTGCAAATAAACTGCATAGTGCCCTTGATGCTTAAGATGTCCTATCTGCCAGGAATGGTTATGGCCAGATCCGGGAAAGCATACCCCAAACTGCAAGCCTGGGAGTGTCCAGTGAATGAGGGAACTTTCGGACTGGGTTATGAGCCCACTGATGAGGACCGTGCTGAAAGGACCCGAAGAGGAAGGAAAGAGAATGTACAAATGCGGCCTTACCTATTGACTCTGAATAGCTACTTCTGTAAACCGGGAGAAACAGTTCCTTACTGTGGCTTCCGAGAACCTTTTTGTTGCCCAACCGCTAAGAAGATGCTGCCTGGGTTAGAGATATTCTCAGATGTCTGGGGCAACAAGCCCGAAACAGTAACTGGGCTGGAAACAGAAGACTTCATGCAGCCTAGTCTCTTTGACGAAGTTGCGGTTATCACAGGAGATGACGGGAATCGAGACCTGCTAGATTTGATCAAGCCGAACGAAGGACCTCTCACCAACTGGTACACCGAGGAGGAGCGCACTGCTGATAAACCCCCTCCCGAGTCAAACCTAGTACCGGAGTCTGTAATAAAGTCCTGTACTGAGTCCGAGTCTGACCCCGAGTCTGAAACCGAGTCAGAGTCTAGTTCCAGTTCCGAGTCATCTGTGTCGGATCTAGAAGATCCAGATTTCAAATTTGATGTATTCTTTGAAGACGATTCCGTCATAATTAATAAAGGCTTGCAAATTCTTGATTACCCTGCGTGTCTATCTTTCCAAGCATTTCCAAGCAAAAACAATCAAATAAATGAAATAAAAAATGAAAAGGAAAAAATAATAATTGGCAAAGAAGAAAACGAACATACATACATTGCATCTGATTGCATGAACAGGGAACAGGTCAGTGAATGTTTGAAGAAATTTGCTGATTGCTTCATGTGGAAAGCAAGTGACATCACCGGAATTGACCCAGCAATAGTGGTGCACAAGATTCCAGTATATCCAGAGGCTAAGCCAGTAAAACAGAAGCTAAGAAGGCCGAAAACAGAATGGTCCTTGAAAATCAAGGAGGAAGTTGCCAAGCAGCTGGAGAACAAGTTCATAGAACCTATTGCCTACCCGACATGGTTAGCAAATATCGTGCCGGTGCCAAAGAAGGATGGAAAAGTGCGAATGTGTGTGGACTACCGGGATTTGAATAAAGCATGTCCGAAGGACGATTTTCCTCTGCCGCACATCGACTTGTTAGTGGACCAAATGGCTGGACACGAGATGGTCTCCTTGACTGATCTTGCTGTCGGTTATAATCAAATAATGATGCATGAGCCAGACAAAGAGAAAACGGCGTTCACCACGGAATGGGGAACTTACTGCTACAGGGTCATGCCTTTTGGGCTCAAAAATGCCGGGGCAACCTATCAACGAATGGCGACGACCATCTTCCATGACATGATTCACAAAGAAGTAGAAGTATATGTGGACGATATGGTTGTCAAATCAAAAACAGCTGAAGAACATACGACAGCGCTTGAGAAGTTCTTCCTTAGACTTCGAAAGTACAATTTAAAGCTCAATCCGGCAAAATGTCTGTTTGGAGCTACATCCGGAGTATTTCTGGGGCACATGGTTAGTCGGAAGGGCATAGAGATTGATCCTTCGAAAGCTAGAGCTATTCTGGAAATGCCAGCACCAAGGACCGAAAAAGAAGTCCGAGGTTTCCTAGGAAGGCTACAGTACATCAGCCGGTTCATCAATCAGTTGGCCGATACTTGTGGTCCGATTTTCAAACTACTTAGGAAAGGAGTAGCAGTCAAATGGAATAAGGATTGTCAGGCGGCTTTCGACCAAGTCAAGCGATACCTGCTATCCCCGCCTGTTTTACAACCACCAAGGCTAGGAAAGCCTTTGCTACTGTATCTATCTGTGACAGAAGAAGCAATGGGTGCCATATTAGCTCAACAAGCAGAAGATACAAGGATAGAAAATGCCGTGTATTACCTTAGCAAGAGGATGCTGGAATATGAGTTGAAATACAACAAGATAGAGAAGTTGTGTCTGGCTCTAGTCTGGGCCTGTACCAAGCTGCAACACTACCTCTCGTCTTACACTACACACGTAATCTCTGAATCGAACCCCTTGAAATTCCTTATGGAAAGGCCGGTTCTTGACTGTAAGATGGCAAAGTGGGTGTCAGTGCTCGCAGCCTACGATTTAAAATTTGTACAACGGAAGGCAGTGAAAGGCGGAGCCTTGGCTGATCAATTAGCAGAATTGCCGGTCGAAGACCAAATGCCGGAAGTAGAATTTCCGATGAAGACTTGTTGAGCTTGGAAGGTGAGGTCTGGGAGATGTACTTCGATGGAGCTTCAAACTACCATGGAAACGGGATTGGAGTCGTATTCAAAACTCCTTGTGGAGAATACGTCCCAATCGCAGTCAAACTAGATTTCGACTGTACCAACAACGAAGCCGAGTATGAAGCTTGCATCAAGGGGTTAGAAGCGGCCCTGGAAAAAGAAATAAAAATCCTTAGGGTTTTCGGAGATTCCAACCTGATAGTCTCTCAAGCTCTAAGGAAATGGAAAATTAAGGAAGAGCGATTGGTTCCTTACCTACGACGCTTGGACGAATTAGCTCAACAGTTTGAGGAACTATCTTTCACTACCTGCCATGCGCCAAAAATCAGTTTGCAGATGCTCTGGCTACTTTGGCCTCCATGGTTAATGTAGGGGGAGATCAAATCATCCGACCTCTGACGGTTCGGCTGCAGAAACAGCCAGCGCATGTCATGAATCTAGTCGATGACAAGCCGTGGTTTTGGGATATACAGAATTATCTCCAGAATGAAGCTTACCCGGAGAGGTCCAACAAGACTGATCAACGGACATTGAGACAGTTAGCATCTGGATATTTCCTTACTGGGGGAGTTCTGTATAAAAGGAGTTGGAATGGCCTGCACCTAAGGTGTGTTGATGAAGGAGAAGCTCAAAGCATCATGAATTCCTTACACAATGGGGAGTCTGATCCGCACATGCACGGGACAGCTTTGGCTCGGAAAATTATGAACCTGGGTTATTACTGGTCGACCATAAATGCAGATTGCGTGAGGCACGCGCGGAAGTGCCACGAATGTCAGGTTTTTGCTAAGCTACAAAGACAGCCTCCGGTCAGTCTAAATCCCATTACTTCCAATGGCCATCAATTCATTCTGGTTGCTGTTGATTATTTTACTAAGTGGATTGAGGCAGCTTCTTATTCCGTTTTGAATGCCAAGAAAGCAGCACAGTTCGTTCGTACCAACATCCTTTGTCGGTATGGAATACCATTCAAGATCATCACGGATAACGGATCTCACTTTCAAAGTGAATTTTCGGGCCTACTGAAACAAAAGAAGATTCAGCATCACAAGTCTTCACCCTACTGCCCACAGACGAATGGGGCCGTAGAAGCTGCAAACAAGGCTATAAAGGTCATTTTGCAGAAGACAGTTCAAAAGCATAGAGCTTGGCACAAACAATTGCCGAATGCCTTGTGGGGATACAGGACTTCAATCAGGACACCTACTGGGGCAACCCCGTATTCTTTAGTATATGGCATGGAAGCAGTGTTGCCTATTGAGCTGGAAGTTCGGTCGGCAAGAATTATCCAGGAAAGCCAGATCAGCGAAGCAGATGGGGCCGAGAATTATCATTCGCAACTCTTGGGTATGGATGAAAAGCGATTGCGAGCAATCCACCAAACTCAAGTATATCAAAGAAGAATGGCGCGGCATTTCAATAAGAAGGTCAAAGACCGGAAGTTGGAAGAGGGTTGTTTGGTTTTGAAGGAAATTAGACAGCCAATCGTAGACCCACGTGGGAAGTTTCGTCCTCATTGGGCTGGACCCTATGTGTTAAAGAAAATTTTGTCAGGCGGAGCCGTTATTTTGACTGATTTGGATGGCTTGGAATTTGCTAATCCATGTAATTTAGATCAGTTAAAAAGATATTTTGTGTGATTGTAATATAAGATGAACTACATTAGACCTGATTCTCTTTGGAAAAAAGAAATTATATATCAGAGATATGTAGGCAGCCCTCTTTGGGCGCGGTCTAAACATTTCATAATTTCATTCTTCTTTGCCAAATAAAAAAAAAGAAAAAAAAAAACCCGCTAAGTCGAAAACCCAAAAAGGGCGGCTTAGACAAAAATGGGTAAGCTCGCTAAGTTGAAAACCCGAAAAGGGCAGCTTAGGCAAAAATTAGAGCTTGAAATAAATAAAATTGGAAAATGCTTGGAAAGCTAAATAATTTTCTCAATTCAAGCTAAAAAGTCGAATCTCATTCCAAATAGCAGTTCAAATCAAGCAGAAAAGAAAGTGTAAAGCATACATCCAAAGATAAATCAAAAGTCCCAAACGAAAGGCAAAACAAGAAAAAGATCACAAAAGTTCATATGAGTCTAGGTATCCCGTCGCCTCCGTGGAGCGGCATCCTCTGAGTCTTCTACTGAACTCTGCCCAGCCTTGCCTGTCCGAGGGGCCAGCACAATCTCCTCACCTGTCCCAAACTCCTCTTCAACATCAGCCTAAACCCAACCTTCAAGAACACTCAGCAGTGCAGTCCTCCTTGGTCTTTCAATTGGCCAGACAGCGGCAATGAACCAGGCCCGGTACTCGGGAGAAGTCTGAACACTGGTGGGATCGGGTAAAGGTCTCACCATGCGGTGATCTCTAACCCAAGCTTTAAGGACAGCTCGGGTAACACCAGCAGTAATGGCAGCATCAGTCGAAATATCATCCATAATGGGGACAGTCTGATCTATCCCCATCTGCCTCAAAACGCACGAAACGCAGTACCAAGTGCAGTGGGTAAGGCCTAGGAGGTAAACCCGAGAATGGCGGAAGCTGACCTGAATAAAGCGGCTGATATTATACCAAGGGATGAACCACAGTATCTCATTTGGACCTAATTCAACCAGCCACGAAGTCCATGTCTCAATAGAAGGGTGCGAGATCAAGATTTTTCGCATGCGATACTGGGAAGGATTGTAAGGAAGGGAGGTAGGAGCAGCCACCACTTGAAGATGATCCCTCAACCAAACCTGAGTAATAGATCTTTTCTATTACGAAGAAACAAAAAAAAGAAGAAGAAGAATGAGGTAGGATAATAGAAAAAAATACCTGGAGAATGACGGGGGAAACAGTCCAATCATCGAACCCTAAAGCGGCTCTGTCAAGGCTTCTAATGGTCTCTGCCAGCACGACACCGCCAATACAACCCATATCCTCCATTTGCCAAACCATGGGACAAAGCCGCAAGTCTACAAAACCTGGGTCCCGGTTGAATAAGAAACCAGCCAATAAGCAGAAAACCAGGGCCCGCATCCTCAGCCTCATCCGGTCAGGGTCGTCCAAGCAAGTTTCTGAAAATTCATCAATCAGGGGCAGCAGAGTCGCCTTCTGATCATCGACAATCATAGCCTTAGCCTGTGGCCGGCTAAACCGAAACAAGTTCTCAAATGACTTAACATACCCAACTTTCACCTCGTGCCTAACCAAGGGAGCATTGGGATCACACCCTATAATCGCACAAAATTCCTCAAAAAGAGGGCACATTTCCTCCATCATAGCCCCAAACCGAAAAACGTGAGCCTCAGGATCCCAAAATCTAATACAGGCTCGCAAAAGGTCCCAGTCAACTACTACGCCCCTAAGAGTGATACCAGGAGAAATTCCGTACCTCCCCAAATTGATCTTTTCAATTTTGGAGAGACTCCTGGTCCAGCTATGCATGCTATGATTGTAAAAGGGATTCATGTTTCTTATTTATTTATCTATCCTGCTTTTATTAATTAAAAAAAAATAATAATAATAAATATAATAATAAATAAAATAAATAATAATAAGTAAAAAAAAAAAGAGGGGAGAGAGAAAACTGACCAGAATAGCTGTTTAGGCACAGAGTTCAAGAGTTAGAATGGGGAAAAAGGCTGAAAACAGCCTTTTTTATTTAGAAAGTCGCGCCCAAGGGCGGCTGCCCGCGCCCTCTAGGGCGGGTATGCCCACCTGGAGGGCGGGCACGCCCGCCCGGTGAGGGTGGGCATGCCCGCCCAGCTTAGGCGGGCATGCCCGCCCGGAATGGGCGGGCACGCCCGCCTAACCCAGGCGGGCATGCCCGCCCAGGCAGGGCGGGCACGCCCGCCTATCCCAGGCGGGCATGCCCGCCCACGCGGGGCGGGCACGCCCGCCCAGCCCAGGCGGGCATGCCCACCCAGACAGGGCAGGGCACACCCGGCCATCCCAGGCGGGCGTCAAAAAAAAAAAAAAGAAGGGGGAGGTAAAGTTTTTTTTTAAATTGGATTTTCTCTTCTGTTCAAATTTAATAAATGTGCATACTTTCAGTATTAATCAAATGCAGGTACAAATAAGTTAAGTACAGAAACACAGGCCAAGATTCGGTACAGGAAAATAAAGAGGAAAGAAAATAAAGGAAAGCAAGGAAGTCCAGCAGCTATCAGCGGTGAGACCTCCTCCTCCTCCGGTCGTCAAAAGCCTGCAGTGTCCAAGCTGAAGTTAGTTCCTCCTGCATCCCAAGGATTAGCTCCATCATCTGACTGATCAAGCCGTCAGGCACCTGGAAGTCACACAAAAAAAAAATATATATATATATATATAAGTCAATATACATACAAATCTCTTATAAATCCTTTTTATGAGAGATTTATCAGTCATTACCTCATTAATGTCATCAGGAGGAAGAGCCAGGCGATTCACGCGCTCCAGGGACACCTCTCGAAGAGATGAAGTACCCTCAGGAGTGTAATAGGAAATGCTGTATGGAAGGTGCAAATTGGCCAAGCCCGGATGGACTGGCTTGGTAGCCTCTGAAATAGCCTGGGGAATCCTGAAGGCACCAGCCGCATGGCTGGGGCCAGCTCGAGACGAACCCTCCACCGGAGTAGAAGAAGAAGGATGGGACGTAGGCCTCCTCCTTGGAGTCCTGGCCGAGGAGCCTGAAGCCCGAGAGGAACGGGTGCCGAGCGGCTGGAAAGGGGTCGACCTCGGGAGATTGTCAAGCCTAGAGCCGATGGGCCGCATCAGAAACACCTGGCAGAATTCGTCATAATCTCCACCCCGGATCAATTCCATATGTGGGATACCTTCAGTATGGGCATCTGTAAGAACCATCTGTTTGCCCGCTCGCATGTCCTCAGGAGGAGGAAGAGGAACGGAGCGGCAGCCCCTAACCTGGAAGTGCACTCGCTCGCCCAGGTAATAATGTCTCAGAACGGGATGTGATAAGACAAACCGCCGTCGAGACAGAGCCTCTGATCGCCTGAAATGGGGATCAGCCTCAGTCCAACGTTGGAGTCGGGTATTCATCGCCCCTACCTCAGCCTGCGTAAGGGAAGCAAATGTGTCAATAAATCTTTTATTTTTTCGCACGACCAAGGGAAATTAAGAGGGCACTCGCCTGCTCTATGGTACAAGTATCGAAGAAGCTCCGCAAATCCCCTAAAGATTTCTGGCGTAGAACAGACTGGTGATTAACTCGGTACCATCTCCAAGCCAAAGGTACCAACCCTAGCCCAAGATCAGTATGAGTCAGCTCTGGGCGGTGGTAGGGAAAATACTCAAAAGCCCAAGTCTGCAAAAAACGAAGGAATGGATCAGTAATAAAAAAAGGGGGAAAAGAAAGGGAAAAGACAGCACAGAATGAGGATATGCTCTTTACATTACCTCCCAGAAATAGTAGGTCCCGCTGAGCTTACAGTGGCCTCGACTCAGATCGCACATATCATCATACATGCGGCTCAGAATAGCACCGACCCAGTCGTACTCAGTAAGATGGGCCAAGTCCTCCAAACTCTTCAGAATAGAGGGATTAAACTTCTCTTTTCTGTTAGACCAGAAAGACGACGCAAACAACAACAACAGAGTGAATCTAGCTACCTGAGTAGCCGTTAGCTCTCCCTGTCTATGTCTGGCATAAATGTCAGGAGCCTGGAGGGATAACCAGTGCCTCGAAACACTCAGATCGGGAGTAGAATAGCTAGGCCTAACAATCCGGGGAAGGTCAATCCCTATCAGCTCCGTCATTCGGTCGGGGGTGACCGCAGTCCTCCAATCGTCATATAGCTCGATCGGCCGAGTACCAAAAGGAATCCCAGAAATCAATGAAAAGTCGGTCGGGGTCATCGTCATCTCACCCCAAGAGAAGTGGAAAGTGTTGGTGGTGTCCCACCATCTCTCAGCCAACGCACCCAGTAGGCTCTTATAATTCTGCCTACCCAGCTCGAGGTTTCTTAAGAAGTCCAGGTGAGAAGGGCCAATGATGGCTCCGACCGGGTTATTATGATCAAGTATGTCAAACGGGATCTCAGCAATGGAGGACTCGCCTACGTCCAGCCTAATGTATGCACCCTAAAAGGTAAAACAGTTTAAGGTTATCCTTTGGTTCCTAACTAAAAGATATCTTAATCCCCTTCTAGTATGCATACTAATAAAAATAGTAAGCACAAACAGAAATCACAATTTGGCCTAAGGCCCGAAAAATCACAATTTGGCCTAAGGCCCAGAATTCACAATTTGGCCTAAGGCCCGAAAAATCACAATTTGGCCTAAGGCCCGAAAAATCACAATTTGGCCTAAGGCCCAGAAATCACAATTTGGCCTAAGGCCCAGAAATCACAATTTGGCCTAAGGCCCGAAAAATCACAATTTGGCCTAAGGCCCGAAAAATCACAATTTGGCCTAAGGCCCAGAAATCACAATTTGGCCTAAGGCCCAGAAATCACAGTTTGGCCTAAGGCCCAAAAAAAATTATTTTTCGGCCTAAGGCCCAAGATCACAATTTGGCCTAAAATAATATGCCAACAAAGCAAGCGTACCTGGGCAAAGACGCCGGTCATAGAAGCGTGAGTATCAGCATCCGCCATGAGATCGACATCACTAAAAGACATCTCCAGAGACTCCAGCAGATCCTCGTCGCTACCATAATCGGAGAAAGCCATGATGAGAGATTTGGGAGAATTTGAGAGAGAGCTTTAGAGTAAGAGGATGAAAATGAGTGAAAAATGAAAGTTTAAGCTATTTATAGAAGAAAAAAAAAGGGGAGCCAAAAGGCGGGTCTTCTGGACGCGTCTATTTTTCGCCTACAAAATTTGTGTTTCATACAACCACCGACTCCCATAAATCATTTTATGGTCGCCGGTGGGGGGCAGCTGTGAATACTCAAATTTTGAGGCTCAAAGAGCCACTTTTTCCGGACTGCAAACAGTCCGGTCGGACCGGAGGTCATTCAAAAAGTTCGCCGGAAGTGTGCCAATATCGTACTTGAAATGTCCGAAAAATTACGAGGATCATGGAACTGGTCTCGGAATATTTTTTGGAGGTCCGGAACTCCCGGAAAAGCCTCCGGAACGAAATTAAGAAAAAGAAAGAAGGCACACATGCCCGCCCAAGCTAGGCGGGCAGGCCCGCCCAGCACGGGCGGGCACGACCGCCCAGCATGGGCGGGCATACCCGCCCAAGCCAGGCGGGCACGCCGCCCAGCTTGGGCGGACACACCCGCCTAAGCTAGGGCGGGCACTGTGAACCCCTTCCCCGAAAGCACATAGGCATGTGATGCATATGATGAATGAGAAGAAATACACGTGATGTGTGTGAGTCGCCACCTTGTTTAATTATTTAAGGGTAAACTAGGAAAAAACCCTAAGTGACTCCATTTTTAATTAACCTAGTTACTAGATTAATTATCCCAATGATTAAGGCACAATCTACGAACCCGAGGTGGATCCCGAGACCATGTCATGCTGATTGACTAACCAAAAAGAGTGAATGCTTTGCAAGGTGAATGATGTAATTGGACCAAATGAAATGTTTATGTGATTTTGATGATTTCGACTTGCCACCCGGGGTGAAAATCCCGAATGTGCCTACATACTTCCGTTTGAATGGAAGATCAAAGTCAACGTAGTTCGATAGGCCTTCCCGCCCAGCACGGGCGGGCACGACCGCCCAGCTAGGGCGGGCACGCCGCCCAGCTTGGGCGGACACACCCGCCTAAGCTAGGGCGGGCACTGTGAACCCCTTCCCCGAAAGCACATAGGCATGTGATGCATATGATGAATGAGAAGAAATACACGTGATGTGTGTGAGTCGCCACCTTGTTTAATTATTTAAGGGTAAACTAGGAAAAAACCCTAAGTGACTCCATTTTTAATTAACCTAGTTACTAGATTAATTATCCCAATGATTAAGGCACAATCTACGAACCCGAGGTGGATCCCGAGACCATGTCATGCTGATTGACTAACCAAAAAGAGTGAATGCTTTGCAAGGTGAATGATGTAATTGGACCAAATGAAATGTTTATGTGATTTTGATGATTTCGACTTGCCACCCGGGGTGAAAATCCCGAATGTGCCTACATACTTCCGTTTGAATGGAAGATCAAAGTCAACGTAGTTCGATAGGCCTTCTTTGAAGGGCTTTGAAGGGGTATGCTTAATGCATGAGTGTGTATGCTTTGTGCATGAGTGTGTATGCTTTGTGCATGAGTGTATGTATGCTTTGTGCATTTCGTGTGTATGCTTTGTGCATTTTGTGTGTATGCTTTGTGCATTTTGTGTGTATGCTTTGTGCATTTCGTGTGTATGCTTTGTGCATTTTGTGTGTATGCTTTGTGCATTTTGTGTGTATGCTTTGTGCATTTCGTGTGTATGCTTTGTGCATTTTGTGTGTATGCTTTGTGCATAAGTGTGTATGCTTTGTGCATGATTGTGTGTATGCTTCGTGCATGAGTGTGTGTATGCTTTGTGCATTTTGTTTAGGCATTTCGCCAAAGATTGATTGATTTTTAGGCATGTTGCCAAAAATGTTGATTTTAATGGCTTTTAGCCAAAATGATTTGATTTAGGCAATTGTTGCCAAAATGTGCGAATTAGGCGATTGTCGCCAAAATGGTTGATTTTACGGTTTTAAGCCGAAAATGTTGATTTTAAGGCATTTTGCCAAAAGATTGATTTTAAGCGATTTGTTGCTGAAAATGGTTGATTTTAGGCCTTTAGCCAAAAGGTGTTGTTTTAGGCAATTAGTTTGCCAAAAATGTGCGATTTAGGCGATTGTCGCCAAAATGGTTGATTTTAAGGCCTTTGGCCAAAATGTGTTGTTTTAGGCAATTAGTTTGCCAAAATGTGCGATTTGGGCTTTAATGCCACGATTATCGATTAATCGAGCGTTCGAGCTTAATCACAATTTATTGTCGAGACGTGATTGATTAAGGCTTTTAGCCACAATTATTGATTAATTGGACTTAAGCCGGATTTGTTCGAAATAAGGCAATTGAACCGTAGTTATTGATTAACTAGGCTCTTTTAGCCAATATTGTCGGATTTAAACTTTAATACCACGATTATTGATTAACCGGGCATTTAAGCTTAATCAAATTAATTAAGGCAGTTTATTTACCAAAAATAATGACGTGGATGCATTTATGCAATTGTAGAATTATTAAGAGTAGAAGAGAAATATGCATGAAGTGCTAAAATTAAATAGGCAGAGTTTTGTTTACATACCTGATTTAATCGACGACCGCTTCTTAACTCCGGATTAAGCTCCTCGCTTAGGAAATATTAATTAATTTTAATTTTATTTAATTTTAGTGGTCAAATATCACAATAAAAATGCAATAAAAATTAAATTAGAATGCAAAAAGCGGTAAAGAAAACGCAAGGAGCGTGAGAGGGAGAAGGATTCGTCGTCAAAACAGACAAGGCGCACCAGAAAATGGCTGAAAATGGCCTATTTATAGGCCATTTTCGGGTCCTCGGGCGGCAGGTGCCGCCGGTGGTAGGGGCGGCAGCTGCCGCCTGGCTCGGCGGCAGGTGCCGCCCAGGAGGGCGGCAGTTGCCGCCCTGTCGGTGGGGCGGCAGGCCCACGCACACGGCTGGCGGGGGGTGCCGCCTGGGAGGGAGCGGCAGCTGGCCCGCCCCGTCGGTGGGCGAGCAGGTGCCGCCCAGGGGCGGGGGGGGCCAGGCTCCGCCCGCGCGGGGCGACAGGGCCTCGCCCGCGCGAGGCCGCAGGCCCCGCCACGCGCGGGCGTCAGGCCCCGCGCGCGCTGGGCGTTAGGCCCCGCCCGCGCGGGGCGGCAGGCCTCGCCCGCGCTGGGCGGCAGGCCTCGCCCAGGAAGTGGGGCGGCTGCTGCTGGCCGTTCCCGCGGCTGCTGCCGCCTGGCCCGCGGCCGGCTCCACCGTGGCCGGCGGCAGGCGCCGCCGTGGCCGGTGTGGACACCGTGCCTCGTTCCAAGGGCCTTTTTGGGAGTTTCGGACATCCGAAAAATATTCCGGGACCTGTTCCGCGATCCTCGCGATATTCCGGACGTTTTAAGTACCATATTGACATATTTTCGGTGAACTTCCGAAATAGCCTCCGGTCCGGCCGGACTGTTTGCAGTCCGGGAAAACAGGCTTTCTGAGCCTCAAAATTTGGGTATTCACAGTTGCCCCCCACCGTCGACCATAAAAATGATTTATGGGAGTCGGTGGTTGTCTGAAACGCAAATTTTGTAGGCGAAAACTGGACGCGTCTAGAAGACCCGCCTCTTGACTATTTGCTTATAAATAGCTTGAAAAAACTTATTTTCATTCATTCTAAACTTTCTAACCTAAGGAACTCTCTCAAATTCTCTCAACTTCTAAAGCTTCAAAATTCTTTTCTCTTTTTTTTTTCATGGCTTCCTCTGATCTGAGCGGTGAGGAGTACCTGGGGTCTCTAGGGATCTCGCTTGACGAGGTCAACCTTACGGCGGATGCTAACACTCACGCCTCCGTAACTGGCATCTTTGCCCAGGTAAGCCTACCTTTATGGCATTATTATCATCTTTTTCAGGCTAAAGTTGGGAATTTTCGGGCCTTAGGCCGAATTGTGAATTTTCGGGCCTGTGTGGCCGAAAGTGTGAATTTTGGGCCTCTGTGGCCTGATTTGTGATTTTTCGGGCCACTTTGGCCTGAATGTGATTTTTCGGGCCTCTGGGGCCTGAATTGTGATTTTTCGGGCCTCTGGGGCCTGAATTGTGATTTTTCGGGCCTCTGGGGCCTGAATGTGATTTTTCGGGCCTCTGTGGCCTGAATTGTGATTTTTCGGGCCTCTGTGGCCTGAATGTGATTTTTCGGGCTTCTGGGGCTTGAATTGTGATTTTTCGGGCCTCTGGGGCCTGATTGTGATTTTTCGGGCCTCTGGGGCCTGATTGTGAATTCTTCGGGCCACTTTGGCCTGAATTATGATTTTTCGGGCCACTGCGGCCTGAATGTGATTTTTCGGGCCTCTGTGGCCTGAATTGTGATTTTTCGGGCCACTGCGGCCTGAATGTGATTTTTCGGGCCTCTGGGGCCTGAATTGTGATTTTTCGGGCCTCTGGGGCCTGATTGTGATTTTTCGGGCCACTGCGGCCTGAATGTGATTTTTCGGGCCTCTGCGGCCTGATTGTGATTTTTCGGGCCACTGCGGCCTGAATGTGATTTTTCGGGCCTCTGCGGCCTGAATTGTGATTTTTCGGGCCTCTGGGGCCTGATTGTGATTTTTCGGGCCTCTGGGGCCTGATTGTGAATTTTGTGGGGGCCATTGCTGTCATTATTCGGCGGCTGCTGCCGCCGTTATTCGGTGGCAATTCGGCGACTGCTGCCGCCATCATTTCGGCGGCTGCTGCCGCCCTTATTCGGTGCATTTTTTCTATAAAAACTTGTTTTGTTGGTTGCTTCTTCACTCATTCTCTCTTTTCTCTCTTCTCCTTTTGTTCTTGTTGCTTTTAAAGAATGAATCCTTCTTTCAATCACAGCATGCACAGCTGGACTAGGAGTCTCTCCAAAGTTGAAAAGATCAATTTGGGGAGGTATGGTCTCTCTCCTATCGTTACTCTCAGGGGGGCAGTAATCGACTGGAATTTTTTTATGGGCCTGCATCCGGCTTTGGGATCCTGAGGCCCATGTTTTCCGGTTCGGAGCTATGATGGAGGAGATGTGTCCTCTTTTCGAGGAGTTTTGTGCTATCATAGGGTGTGACCCTAATGCCCCTTTAGTCAGGCATGAGGTTAAAGTTGGGTATGTTCGGTCATTTGAAATTTTATTTCAATTCAGCCGGCCACAAGCTAAGGCCATGATTGTTGGTGATCAGAAAGCAATTCTGCTGCCTCTGATTGATGAATTTTCAGAGGTCCGTTCAGATGACCCAGACCGGATGAGGCTGAGGATGCGGGCCTTGGTTTTTTGCTTATTAGCTGGTTTCTTGTTTAACAAGGACCCAGGCTTCGGGGACTTGCGACTCTGTCCTATGGTTCGGCAGATGGAGGACATGGGTTGTATTGGTGGCATTGTGCTGGCAGAAGCCATCAGGAGCCTTGACAGAGCTGCTCTAGGCTTCGAGGACTGGACAGTTTCCCCGATTATACTTCAGGTATTTTCCTCTCATCTTTTTTTTTTTTTTTTTTTTTTTTTTTTTTTTTTTTTGGTTCATCCCTTTGTAATAGAAAGGATCCATTACTCAGGTTTGGTTGAAGGACCACCTTCAAGTGGTTGCTGCTCCTACCCGTTTGCCTTACAACCCTTCTCAGTATCGTATGCGGAGGATTCTGATCACATACCCGTCTGCTGATGCATGGACTTCATGGCTAATGGAATTGGGTCCAAACGAGGTGTTGTGGTTCGTACCTTGGTATGATATCAACCGGTTTATTCAGGTTAGCTTCCGCCATACTCAGGTTTACCTGTTGGGCCTTACACATTGCACCTGGTACTGTGCTTCGCGCGTTCTGAGACAGATGGGGATAGATCAGACTGTTCCGACCATGGATGATTCTTTAGCTGATTCAGCCATCACTCCGGGAGTTACCCGAGCCGTCCTTAGGGCCTGGGTTAGGGACCATCATATGGTTAGACCTTCACCTAATCCTGCTGGTATTCAGACTTCCCCTGAGTACCGGTCTTGGTTTATGACCATTGTCTGGCCAGTTGAGAAGCTGAGGAGGAACGCACTGCTGAGTGTACTTGAAGGTTGGACTCAGGCTGACGCTGGTAATGAGGCTGGGACTGATGAGAAGATTCTGTTGGCTCCCCAGACGGGAAATGTTGGAGAGAGTTCGGGAACTGGGGATGACTCGGAGGACGTTGCCCCACGGAGGCGACGGGGTACCTAGACTCTAATAGGCTTTTGGACTTTTGGTGTTTTGGCTTTGTTTGAACTCTTTTGTCTTTTACTTGGGACTTTGGGTGTGGATTTTGGTGTTTTGGCTTTGGAGTTTTGGATGTATGTTTTATTTGGACGTGGACTCTACTTTCTTTAGTTTTCTGCTTGATTTTAGACTGTTTGCCTTTGTTGCTTTCAATTGGGCATGACATTTGACTTTTAAGCTTTCCAAGCATTTTCCAACTTTATTTATTCAAGCTCTGATTTTTGCCTAAGCCGCCCTTTCGGGTTTTCAACTTAGCGAGCTACCCATTTTTGCCTAAGCTGCCCTTTTCGGGTTTTCAACTTAGCGGGCTGATAAGTGTTAATTTTATAGTGTTTTTAATATAGTTTTTATTAGATTTTGAGTAAGTTTTTATTACTTTTAGTATAATTATGTTCAAAAGCTTCCTTGATCTTTAATCCGCTTGATCTAAGAGAAAATTTCAGGAATTTGGCACAGAAAAGAACCTTATAACACAAGGCACTTAACTGGTAACACGCCCAGCCCGTGCTAAAAGGCACGGCCGTGCTACAAGGGTCCCAGGGCGTGTCAAGCATAACACGCCCAAGGCAACTTTAGGCAGACTTCCAGAGAAAAGCACGCCCAGCCCGTGCTACCTGGCACGCCCGTGCCTCAATGCTTCACCAGCCCGTGCTACCTAGCACGCCCCGTGTTTCATTGGCCAGACTTCCAGAGAAAAGCACGCCCAGCCCGTGCTACCTGGCACGCCCGTGCCTCAAAGCACATCCAGCCCGTGCCAGGAAGCACGCCCGTGCTGCGCAGGCGGAACCAGCGAGAATTTAATGCGCAAATCAAGCTTTTTCTCACATGGGCCGACCTCGGAGAGTTTCCTAAACACACTAAACAAGACCTGGACCTATTCTTGGGGAAAAAGGAGTCCTAATCAAGAAGAAATCAAGAACCTAAACAGTTATGATCTCCTATAAAGGATTTTGCACTAAATAAGGATTCTATTTCCTAAAAGGAGTCAAACTTGCCTTCAAGAACTCTATATAAGGAGAGGAACTTCTCCTAACAAGGGATCTCTCTCGTTTTTTAGGCAATTTCTTTACATAATTCGTTCTCTCTCTCAAGGATTTCAAGCATCAAACAATTGTGCCAAGATTCAAGGAAGCCATCAACATAGTTGTGATACAGTTTTTATTCTAAAACTCTTCATCTTGTTTCTTTCTTTTATTATTGTCTTTAAATATGATGAATGTGCCAAGTATGATTGAGTTTAATTTAATTACTATGTCCAGCTAAACTCTTATACTAGGGATTTGATGTAACTTAATTCGATTCCAGTTTATGATATTAGATTTGTTTTTCTTTGTTCTCGTTATAAATTATTATTGTGCTTAATGCTTCCAGGCAGAAAATTTCCCCTGGATTGAGTTATTTCAATAACTACATTCGGGAGAAGGGTTATTGATATGAAAAAGATAATAATTTACTTGAGAATAATAACTTGATGCGGAAGCTATATGGTTTGACTCAAGGGAGGTTTTCATAAGTTAATGAATTATTAAGTTGTGAACTCACAAAACAACCATAAAACCTAATAATCTGATTTATGTTTAATTTCACTATTAAAGATAGGTAATTGAACTGAATTAGAATAACTAACAATAAATCGGGAGAGCTTGTTAGTGACTTTAGGGTTGTTCTCCTACTTGAACAATTAAAATTGATTAATGAACTAATAGAATAAGCTGGATAGAATTAAGTGAAATCAAATTCCCTAGTAGCTTAATCCTCTGATTTCTTTTCACTTGAATTTTTGTGTTTGATCTCCTCTAGTTTTATTTTAAAATTTTATTTACCTTACAGCGAATCTCTCTTATCGTCGTCTAAATAATAATAGGTTAACATAATTTTGGTACTTGATAAACAATCCCTGTGGATACGATACTCTC
Organism: Jatropha curcas; assembly: GCF_041381405.1. Classification (NCBI taxonomy): domain Eukaryota; kingdom Viridiplantae; phylum Streptophyta; class Magnoliopsida; order Malpighiales; family Euphorbiaceae; genus Jatropha; species Jatropha curcas. Next base: position 19,387,800 of record NC_143158.1, on the reverse strand, counting down.
TTACTCTATATTACTTGTTGCGATTTCGTACACTTGCGAAAAACGCTGTCAAGTTTTTGGCGCCGTTGCCGGGGATTGGCGTATCAATATCAATACGAATTACCCTGTTATTAATTTAGACACTCTTTCGTTTTTATTTAATTTTCTTTTAAGTGCTGTTCCAGGTGTTTTATGCAAAGAAGATCAAGGACAACTGAACCTTTAGTCTTTGACCTAGAAATTGAAAGAACCTTTCGTAGGCACAACGCTGCAAGAAAAGTAAGAGAAATAAAACTCGATCAACAAGCAGACATGGCCAACGAAAACGAAAACATAAATGAGAACATAGTAGGACCACCACTTCAACATCCGGTCCGTACCTTGAGAGATTATACAACACCTAATCTGAATGGGACAGCCTCAAGTATTACAAGACCTAGGGTAGAAGCTAATAACTTTGAGATTAAACCTGCAATTATCCAAATGCTCTCTACCTCGATCCAATATGGAGGTTTGCCTAGTGAAGATCCTAATGCTCACATCACCAATTTTTTGGAAATTTGTGACACATTCAAACAAAATGGTGTTTCTGAAGATGCAATCAAATTAAGACTTTTTCCATTCACTCTTAGGGATAAAGCTAGAGCATGGTTACAATCATGTCTCGCTGGAAGTTTTACCACATGGGATGAATTAGCTCAAAAATTTCTAGCTAAATTCTTTCCATCCTCAAAAACCACCAAGTTGCGCAATGAGATAATGACATTTGCTCATCATGATCAAGAGAGCTTGTATGAAGCTTGGGAAAGATTCAAGGACTTGCTAAGAAAGTGTCCGCATCACAGTTTGCCCAAGTGGTTACAGGTACAAACTTTCTATAATGCTCTATCTCCTAATATTAAAATCACTTTAGATGCAGCTGCAGGTGGATCTTTTGAAAAGAAAGGTATTGATGAAGCATATGAGTTGATAGAGGAGATGGCAAGCAACAGCCACTACCAAAATAATACCGAAAGAAGAAGAACTGCAGGAGTCTATGAAATAGACGCCATTACAGCACTTAATGCCAAGGTAGATAACATGGTAAGGAAATTGGACATGTTAACTACTAACCCTGTGAATGCTGTTATGCAAATTTGTGATAGGTGCAATGGACAACATGGAATTGGGGAATGCATCATGGACTCTTTAAATCCACAAACTTTGGAGCAAGTGAACTATGTGATGAATCAAGGAAGAAAGAATTACCCTTATTCAAATTCATATGATAACAGGTTAAGGAATCATCCTAATCTATCCTATGGTAATCCTAACAATGCCTTGAATGCACCACCAGGTTTCCACCCTCCAGAAAAGAAATCCCATGATGACCTCCTCACTGCTCTTTCTAAATCACACATGGAATTCATGAATGAAACCAGAGAAAACCATAAAATCCAGCAAGCTGCAATCAGGAATTTGGAGATCCAATTGGGGCAATTTGCAAACATGATGGCATCTCGACCTCAAGGTACGTTACCTAGCAATACTGAAAAGAATCCAAAAGAACAAGTGCAGGCTATCACTTTGAGAAGTGGCAAACAATTAGATGAACCACCAAAGAAAGAAAAGGAAGTAAAAGAACAACCAAGGGTGCCTATCATTGACTTAGAGGAGAAAGAAAAGGTAAAACCTTATGTTCCCCCTGTCCCCTTTCCACAAAGATTAAAGAAAGCACAAGATGACAAGAGCTTCCTCAAGTTTCTGGATGTGTTTAAGAAGCTCCAAATCAATATTCCTTTTGCTGAAGCTCTTGCTCAAATGCCTAGTTATGCTAAATTCTTAAAAGATATCCTGAGCAAGAAACGAAAAATTGATGATCAAGGAACGGTAATGTTAACCGAGGAGTGCAGTGCAATTATCCAAAACAAACTGCCTCCAAAGTTAAAAGATCTAGGAAGTTTTTCTATCCCTTGTAACATTGGTAATCTTGACTTTGAAAAGGCTTTGGCAGATTTGGGTGCTAGCATTAATCTTATGTCCTATGAAGTTTTTAAGATGCTAGGTATGGGAGAGCTCAAACCAACAAGGATGTCTTTGCAATTAGCAGATCGTTCAATTAAATATCCTAGAGGGATTGTAGAAGACGTGCTTATAAAGGTAGGTACATTCATCTTTCCTGTTGATTTTGTCATTCTTGATATTGATGAAGACAGGGAAGGATCTCTAATCCTTGGAAGACCCTTTCTTGCAACTGCAAGAGCATTAATTGATGTTTATGAGGGTAAGTTGACTCTAAGAGTTGGACAGGAAGAGATTGTGTTTGATGTACTTAAATCTTGTAAACTCCCTATGGATCATGGAGACTGTTTTAGAATTGACGTAGTAGATGAATGTGTGGAAACCACTTTGCATGTTGAAAATAACACTAACGAATCAAGCATCTTGAATGAAAAAGAAAAGGAACTTCCTAAGCATGAACTGAAACAACTTCCACCTCATTTAAAACATGCATTCTTAGGAGAGAACCATTCTTTTCCTGTTATTATTTCTTCTCACCTAACGCTTGATCAAGAGGAAAGGTTGTTACAGGTTCTACAAGGGCACAAGAAAGCTTTAGGGTGGTCTATTTCGGATTTACAAGGAATAAGCCCAAGTGTGTGTATGCATAAAATCTTGATGGAAGAAGACTACAAACCTTCAATCGAACATCAAAGGCGATTGAACCCGAACATGAAAGAGGTAGTCAAGGCTGAAATTATTAAACTCTTAGATGCCGGCATCATTTATCCAATTTCAGACAGTAATTGGGTGAGTCCTGTCCAAGTTGTTCCAAAGAAGGGAGGTATGACTGTTATTTCTAATGAAAACAATGAATTAATCCCCACAAGAACAGTCACAGGTTGGCGTGTGTGTATAGATTATAGAAAATTAAATAAAGCAACACGCAAAGATCACTTTCCCCTTCCCTTTATTGATCAAATGCTTGAAAGACTTGCAGGATATCCTTTTTATTGTTTCTTAGATGGCTATTCAGGGTACTTCCAAATACCTATAGCCCCTGAAGACCAAGAGAAAACTACATTCACTTGTCCTTATGGCACTTTTGCCTATAGGAGAATGCCTTTTGGGCTATGCAATGCCCCTGCAACCTTTCAAAGGTGCATGATGTCCATCTTTTCTGATATGGTGGAAAAATTTATTGAAATATTCATGGATGATTTTTCTGTATTTGGTTCTTCCTTCGATGCATGCCTTCATAATTTATCTTTAGTGATGCAACGATGTGAAGATACTAACCTTGTGTTAAATTGGGAAAAATGTCACTTCATGGTTAGTGAAGGTATTGTCCTAGGGCATAAAATCTCTCAAAAGGGGATTGAAGTAGACAAGGCAAAAATTGAGGTAATTGAGAAACTACCTCCTCCTAACACAGTAAAAGGTATAAGAAGTTTTCTTGGGCATGCAGGGTTTTACAGGAGGTTCATAAAAGACTTCTCCAAAATCACTAAACCTCTTTGCAATTTGTTAGTTAAAGATGTTCCATTTGATTTTGACAAAGAATGTTTAGATGCTTTTAACAGGTTGAAGAAGGAATTAATCTCAGCCCCGATCATCACTACACCAGATTGGACTTTACCTTTTGAGCTTATGTGTGATGCTAGTGATCATGCTGTAGGAGCCGTTCTTGGACAAAGAAAAGACAAGAAGTTGCATGTTATTTATTATGCAAGTCGCACATTGAATGATGCGCAATTAAATTATGCAACTACGGAAAAGGAACTGCTAGCTATTGTTTTTGCTTTTGACAAATTCAGGGCATATCTAATTGGAGCTAAAACAATAGTCTACACAAATCATTCCGCCATTAAATACTTGCTGGAGAAGAAAGATGCAAAGCCGAGACTCATTCGTTGGGTACTTCTATTGCAAGAGTTTGACCTCGAAATTCGCGACAAAAAGGGGACCGAGAACCTCGTTGCTGACCATCTTTCCAGGCTTGAATTGGGGGAGGAAGATACAAGCGAGCTACAGATCAATGAAAGCTTTCCTCATGAGCAACTTCTTCTAGTAGCAAATGCTCAAACCCCCTGGTACGCTGACATAGTTAATTATCTTGTTTGCAAAATTCCTCCTCCAAATTTTTCTTACCAACAAAGGAAAAAATTTTTTCATGATATCAAATTTTACTATTGGGAGGAGCCATTTTTGTTCAAGTATTGCAGTGATCAGCTTTTCAGGAGATGTATACCAGAGACTGAAATAGAAAGTGTCCTTAAATTTTGCAATTCCATGGAATGCGGAGGCCACTTTGGAGCAAGCAAGACAGCTGCGCGTATACTAGAAAGTGGTTTGTATTGGCCTAATCTCTTTAAAGATGCTTATAACTATGTTCGTCTTTGTGATCGTTGTCAAAGGTTAGGTAACATTTCGAAGAGACATGAGATGCCCCTAAATAGCATCCTTGAAGTCGAAATCTTCGACGTATGGGGTCTGGACTTCATGGGACCGTTTCCGCCATCATATTCAAACCAATACATTCTAGTGGCGGTGGATTATGTGTCAAAATGGGCAGAGGCTGTTGCTCTTCCAAATAACGATGCCAAAAGTGTAATGAGCTTCATCAAGAAAAACATTTTTACAAGGCATGGTACTCCTAGGGCAATAATCACGGATGGAGGTAAGCATTTTTGTAATAAGTATTTAGATTCCCTTCTTGCAAAATATGGTGTCACTCATCGTGTAGGTACTCCATATCATCCTCAAACAAGTGGACAAGTAGAAGTAACTAACAGGGAAATCAAGAAGATCCTCGAAACCACTGTTGGACAATCACGAAAGGATTGGTCCAAAAAGCTAGACGATGCTCTATGGGCCTACAGAACGGCATTCAAAACACCTATAGGTATGTCTCCATATCGCATGGTGTATGGTAAGGCTTATCATCTTCCTGTAGAGTTAGAACATAAGGCGTTTTGGGCCATTCAATTTCTTAACTTCAATGCAAAGGAAGTTGGTCAAAAGCGATTGTTACAATTAAACATGATGGATGAAATGCGCCTCCATGCTTATGAAAGTGCCAAAATATACAAAGATCGCACCAAACAATGGCACGATAAGCGTATTATCATGAGGGATCTGAAGGTAGGCCAGTAGGTATTGCTCTATAACTCTAGGCTCCGTTTATTCCCTGGTAAGTTACGTTCTAGATGGTCTGGACCATTCACAATAAAGGAAATCTTTCCTCACGGTGCAATTGAAATAGTGGATGGTAAGACAAATCGAAGTTTCAAGGTGAATGCTCAACGTCTGAGAAGCTATCATAATGACAACTTCGAACCCATCAAGAGTGCGATCGGTCTCGCTTAGCCTAAACTAGGATAAGTGCGTCGAACTTAACGACGTTAAACAAAAGTGCTTGTGGGAGACAACCCATCTAATTTTTCTTATGTGTTCTGTTTTATGTTTGATTCCATTTATGTGTTTTGTTTTATGTTTTATTTGCAAAAAAAAAAAAAAAAAAAATGGAAATCCAGAACAGAGCACGCCCGGGCCGTGCTAACTGGCACGCCCGTGTCATTAAAAAGGGTCAATCACACTTGAAGGTCAGAGAAGAGCACGCCCTAACCGTGCTAAGAGGCACGCCCGTGCTACTGAAGAAGGGAAAAGACACTTAAGAGTCAGAGACAAGCACGCCCAGGGCGTGCCAGATAGCACGCCCGTGCTATCCACAGGCAATTTTCAATTCAAGAGGCAGGGAAGAGCACGCCCAAGCGTGCCCATCAGCACGCCCGTGCCAGGTACGCCCTTTCTTTCACTTGCAGGTCAGAGGAGAGCACGCCCAGGCCGTGCTTATCAGCACGACCATGTCACGATCAGACACCCTCATTTATTGGCGCCCCTATTTAAAGAGCACGCCTCTAACTGCCCCACTTCCCATCTCGCACGCCCTAGCCGTCACTTCTCTTCTCTCAAATTTTCTCTCTTCTTCTCCTTTCTTTCTCAAATCAAACACCCTCCACACCAAATTTTCAAATAATCATCTCCAACCATGCCTCCTAGATACAAACGTAGCAGACCCGCATCCTCAGTTGCCGCTCGAAAACGCCCAACTGCGCGATCCACCACGGATCTCAACCTCCTTCACCTCCTGCACTTCCATTCGACTTTGCCTCATCAGATCAACAAGAAAGGTACACAAAATTATCTCTTCGGCCTATTTTACCGAATAGATTTATTGATGAGACTGCTTTAACACAAGTGGGTCTTAGAGATATTGTGTTAGAACCTCTTAGGCGAATAGGGTGGGGACAGTTTCTTGAAATGAAGGATTTAGTTTATGCTCCATTAACTCTGGAATTTTTAAGTTCTTATTCTTCTTTTATCCGGTTTTTGCCAACATCTCCACCAAGCAAAATTCGTTTTCGGCTTCTTAGTCAGGATTTTGAACTGTCTGTAAATGAAATTAGCCAAATTTTCGGATTCCCCACAGAAAATAGTCAAATTCAAATATCTAGTGATTTTAGTGCACGCAATACTTGGCGAAGTTTTACAGGTGAAGTGAATTATAATCCTAGATATTCGAAGGCGTCCAAATTGAAAAAAACCTTCCTTGCGGTATATTCATAAATTTCTGTCAAATACTATTTTTGGAAGAAGTGAAAGTGATGGGTTGTTAGGTTTAAATGAGCTATATTTTCTATGGGCGATTGAAAATGGAGTCTTGTTGAATGTTGGGTATTGGCTCTGCCAGAGATTTGCAAAAGTGGCTCGAGCCGACAAAGGAGCTATCATGATGGGGTGTTTTGTGACCCGAATTGCTAGCTATCTACAGGTTTGGAACCCGGCTAGGCCAATTTATGATAGTGTCGGAGGGGGGCGTGGTACCAGGTTAGATGTAGATGTTATGATTCATATGAAGTTGATTGAAAAAGTTGGGGATGCATATCGAGTAGTAGGTGTTCCAGAGAATGATTCTGATGATGAAGGAGCCGAGGCCGCAGGCGATGCTGACATGGAGGAGGATATCCCTCCACCTTTTGCCTCTTCTTTTGGTGCAGGTACATCTGGTGCTGGTCCATCGTTTCAAGGCACCTCCAACATGTCAAATGATGAAGTCCTTGCAAGGATGATGTCTCGAATGGACCTCTTTGACACGCGCCTTAACGGAATGGAAACAATGATCACAGACCGTTTCCAGTCCATTGAGATCATGAATGGCAGTCTTGACTCTAGGATGGACACCATGCAAGGCCAACTCCAAACCATCCTCCAGCTTCTGCAGCCACCCCCACCACCAGAGAATTAACGGATTTCTCATTTTTCTTTTGTTTGGTTTATGTTTATGTTTATTTTGTTCTAATACATTGTTTTAGTTACTTTCATTTTAACTTGTTTACCTTTTTGTTGGTTATGTGGATTTTTATAACTTCTTAGTAATTTTTGTTCTTAATATTTAGTTGCTCCTTTAGCTAAGACACATTCCACAACCTTTCTATTGTATTGTTCAATACAATGTTGGTAAGTTTTCTACTTCTCTCTTGATGCCTTCTTTCTAAGCAATGCAATAAGTTTGGGGAATTTATACACATTGGGGACAATGTGATTGATTGAATTGGGGGAAGGGAATTTTAGCTAAAAATTTAAATTTTTGTTTTTTGCTTAACATGGTTGGAATGACTACAAGTAAGCTTGACGGTTCTTGTGTCTAGTAATAAGTGTTAAACATAATTGTTTCTCAATTCTAGCATATTTTAAGTTTTGAATTTGAAAGTTTGATTTAAACATGTTCATTGATCTAAACTTTTTGTTTCTAGATTTTTAAACACTGATTTTTATGAGAGTTATGATGTATAGGTGTGTTTTACTCTAAGTTATTTAAATCTTGGCATTCCTAGAACAAAACTTAGAAATCCTTTCGAGGCGGAAAATTTAAATGTTTACTTTTTGAAAGAGATGATTTAGGCAATTTTTGTTGAAACCTATATTTAGTCTAAACCACCTAAATTAAAAATATGACTCTTGAAACCAACTTTGAAGCCTTAAAACCGTAAAATTTTCTTCTTCACCCTCAATAAACCAAGCCATTAAAGCCAAATTCAAAATTTCCTACCCTAAGTACAAAGGATTGTATGATTGAAAGATTCGATTCTTAATTAGAATGTAGCAACAAAAGAGGGAGAATTCATCAATTAATACTAGCAAATAAAGAAAAGAAGAAAGAATCAAGAAAGAGGCACATGAAAAGCAATTAAAAGAATTCAAGAAAAATAGAAAAAGGCAAGGAAGAAAAGTGCCAAAATATTAAGAAAAGACCTTGTCCAAGATGCCTCTAGCTAGTAAGAAAGTTTCAAAACAAGACACTCCCTAGAACTAGAAAAAGTTTAATTAAAATAGCATCTTGAATGTTATACATTCTTTTGTACTCTTTGTCTACATTTTATTCCTTTCTTTGATTAAGCAACGTTTACACCAAGAAAGCCCCATTACAACCCAAAATAAAGACCTTCTGATCTTTTAATCGTATGCATTTAAATCGTGGAGAAAGGATGACTAATTCTGCATATGGGAATGCCACTTTTGCTCTATCAATTGTCTCATTTTTTTTTGCCTTAGATGATTCATGTCTTATTTATCATAAATGGAATAAATATTAGTGTTGATAATCTCTCTAAACTTATATTTTACTCAATGAATGTGCTTTATTCAAAAATAAAAATCAAGCTTAAGTATGAATAGCATGGAGAACAATTGAGTTTATCCACTTATTTACTAAATCATGACATCATGAAAAGTTTATTGAGATCAGTTCCAACCATGGTAAGCTAGTGTCATCAAAATATTTTTTTTAGTTTTGTTGCTTGAGGACAAGCAATGGTTTAAGTTTGGGGAATTTTGATAAGTGTTAATTTTATAGTGTTTTTAATATAGTTTTTATTAGATTTTGAGTAAGTTTTTATTACTTTTAGTATAATTATGTTCAAAAGCTTCCTTGATCTTTAATCCGCTTGATCTAAGAGAAAATTTCAGGAATTTGGCACAGAAAAGAACCTTATAACACAAGGCACTTAACTGGTAACACGCCCAGCCCGTGCTAAAAGGCACGGCCGTACTACAAGGGTCCCAAGGCGTGTCAAGCATAACACGCCCAAGGCAACTTTAGGCAGACTTCCAGAGAAAAGCATGCCAAGCCCGTGCTACCTGGCACGCCCGTGCCTCAATGCTTCACCAGCCCGTGCTACCTAGCACGCCCCGTGTTTCATTGGCCAGACTTCCAGAGAAAAGCACGCCCAGCCCGTGCTACCTGGCACGCCCGTGCCTCAAAGCACATCCAGCCCGTGCTAGGAAGCACGCCCGTGCTGCGCAGGCGGAACTAGCGAGAATTTAATGCGCAAATCAAGCTTTTTCTCACATGGGCCAACCTCGGAGAGTTTCCTAAACACACTAAACAAGACCTGGACCTATTCTTGGGGAAAAAGGAGTCCTAATCAAGAAAAAATCAAGAACCTAAACAGTTATGATCTCCTATAAAGGATTTTGCACTAAATAAGGATTCTATTTCCTAAAAGGAGTCAAACTTGCCTTCAAGAACTCTATATAAGGAGAGGAACTTCTCCTAACAAGGGATCTCTCTCGTTTTTTAGGCAATTTCTTTACATAATTCGTTCTCTCTCTCAAGGATTTCAAGCATCAAACAATTGTGCCAAGATTCAAGGAAGCCATCAACATAGTTGTGATACAGTTTTTATTCTAAAACTCTTCATCTTGTTTCTTTCTTTTATTATTGTCTTTAAATATGATGAATGTGCCAAGCATGATTGAGTTTAATTTAATTACTATGTCCAGCTAAACTCTTATACTAGGAATTTGATGTAACTTAATTCGATTCCAGTTTATGATATTAGATTTGTTTTTCTTTGTTCTCGTTATAAATTATTATTGTGCTTAATGCTTCCAGGCAGAAAATTTCCCCTGGATTGAGTTATTTCAATAACTACATTCGGGAGAAGGGTTATTGATATGAAAAAGATAATAATTTACTTGAGAATAATAACTTGATGCGGAAGCTATATGGTTTGACTCAAGGGAGGTTTTCATAAGTTAATGAATTATTAAGTTGTGAACTCACAAAACAACCATAAAACCTAATAATCTGATTTATGTTTAATTTCACTATTAAAGATAGGTAATTGAACTGAATTAGAATAACTAACAATAAATCGGGAGAGCTTGTTAGTGACTTTAGGGTTGTTCTCCTACTTGAACAATTAAAATTGATTAATGAACTAATAGAATAAGCTGGATAGAATTAAGTGAAATCAAATTCCCTAGTAGCTTAATCCTCTGATTTCTTTTCACTTGAATTTTTGTGTTTGATCTCCTCTAGTTTTATTTTAAAATTTTATTTACCTTACAGCGAATCTCTCTTATCGTCGTCTAAATAATAATAGGTTAACATAATTTTGGTACTTGATAAACAATCCCTGTGGATACGATACTCTCTTACTCTATATTACTTGTTGCGATTTCGTACACTTGCGAAAAACGCTGTCACGGGCCCCGATTTTTGCCTAAGCCGCCCTTTCGGGTTTTCGACTTAGCGGGTTTTTTTTTTATTATTATTATTTTATTTTTATCCCCCCTTTTTTTTTTATTGTTGGCAAAAAAGAAAGAATCATGAAATGGTATGTTTTTTTTTTATCAATGTTTAGACCGTACCCAATGAGGGCTGCCTACATATCTCCGATATATAATTTCTTTTTTCCGAAGAGAATCAGGTCTAATGTAGTTCGTTTTACATTATGCAAATGATTACAATTTACACAAAATATCTTTTTAACTGATCTAAATTACATGGATTAGTGAATTCCAAGCCATCCAAATCAGTCAAAATAACGGCTCCGCCTGACAAGATCTTCTTCAACACATACGGTCCAGCCCAATGAGGACGGAACTTCCCCCGTGGATCTATGACCGGTTGTCTAATTTCCTTCAGAACCAAACAACCTTCTTCCAGTTTCCGGTCTTTGACCCTCTTGTTAAAATGTCGCGCCATTCTTCTTTGATAAACTTGAGTTTGGTGGATTGCTCGCAATCGCTTTTCATCCATACCCAAGAGCTGCAAATGATAATTCTCAGCCCAATTTGCTTCACTGATCTGGCTCTCCTGGATAATCCTTGCCGACTGAACTTTCAGCTCAATAGGCAATACTGCTTCCATACCGTATACCAACGAATACGGAGTTGCTCCGGTGGGCGTTCTAATCGAAGTCCTATATCCCCATAAGGCATTCGATAGCTGTTCATGCCAAGCTTTATGCTTTTTAACTGTCTTCTGCAAAATGACTTTTATAGCCTTATTTGCAGCTTCTACAGCCCCGTTTGTTTGTGGACGATAGGGCGAGGACTTATGATGTTGAATTCTTGTTTCTTTCAACAAATTAGAAAATTCACTCTGAAAGTGAGACCCATTATCTGTGATGATCTCGAAAGGCGTTCCGTACCGACAAAGGATGTTAGTACGAACGAACTGTGCTGCCTTCTTGGCATTTAAAATCGAATAAGAGGCTGCTTCGATCCATTTAGTGAAATAATCTACAGCAACCAGGATGAATTGATGACCGTTAGAGGCCTTCGGGTGGATTTTTCCGATCACATCTATGCCCCAAGTTGCGAAAGGCCATGGTGAGGTGATAGGATTCAAATTAACTGGAGGCTGCTTTTGCAGCTTAGCAAAAATTTGACATTCGTGGCACTTCTGCACGTGCCTCACGCAATCTGCATTCATGGTTGACCAGTAATAACCCAGGTTCACAATTTTTCGAGCCAAGGCTATCCCGTACATGTGTGGACCAGATTCCCCATTATGTAAGGAATCCATGATGGCTTGAGCTTCTCTCTCATCAACGCACCTTAGGTGCAGGCCATTCCAACTTCTCTTGTACAGAACTCCCCCAGTAAGGAAATATCCGGATGCTAGCTGTCTCAATGTCCGTTGATCAGTTTTGGTAGATCCCTCCGGGTAGGCTTCATTCTGAAGATAATTCTGTATATCCCAATACCAGGGCTTGTCATCGACCAAATTCATGATATGTGCTGGCTGTTTCTGTAGCCGCACTGTCAAAGGTTGAATGACTCGGTCTCCTTCTACATTGACCATGGAGGCTAAAGTAGCCAGAGCATCTGTGAACTGATTTTTGGCTCGCGGCAAGTAGTGGAAGGATAAATCCTCAAATTGCTGAGCCAATTCGTCCAAGCGTTGTAGGTAAGGAACCAAACGCTCTTCTTTAATTTTCCATTTTCTTAGAGCTTGAGAGACTATCAGATTGGAATCTCCAAAAACCCTAAGGATTTGTATTTCTTTCTCCAGGGCCACTTCTAACCCCTTGATGCAAGCTTCATACTCGGCTTCATTGTTGGTACAGTCGAAATCTAATTTGACAGCGATTGGAATGTATTCTCCACAAGGAGTTTTGAATACGACTCCAACCCCATTTCCATGGTAGTTCGAAGCTCCATCGAAGTACATTTCCCAGACTTCACTTTCCAAGTTCACCAAGTCTTCATCAGGAAATTCTACCTCCGGCATTTGGTCTTCGATCGGTAATTCTGCTAGTTGATCAGCCAAGGCTCCGCCTTTCACCGCCTTTCGTTGTACAAATTTTAAATCATAGGCTGCGAGCACTGACACCCACTTAGCCATTTTGCTATCGAGAACCGGCCTCTCCATAAGGAATTTCAAGGGGTTCGATTCAGAAATGACGTAGGTGGTGGAGGACGAGAGGTAGTGCTGTAGCTTTGTACAAGCCCATACCAGAGCCAAACACAACTTCTCTATCTTATTGTATTTTAGCTCATATTCTAGCATCCTCTTGCTAAGGTAATACACGGCATTTTCTACCCTCGTATCTTCTGCTTGTTGAGCTAGCATTACACCCATCGCTTCTTCTGTCACTGATAGGTACAACAGCAAAGGCTTTCCTAGCCTTGGTGGCTGTAAAACTGGTGGGGATAACAGATATTGCTTGACTTGGTCGAAAGCTTTCTGACAATCCTCATTCCATTTTACGGCTACTCCTTTCCTGAGCAATTTGAAGATCGGACCACAAGTATTAGCCAATTGATTGATGAACCGGCTGATGTACTGTAGCCTTCCTAGGAAACCCCGAACTTCCTTTTCCATCCTCGGTGCTGGTATTTCCATAACGGCTTTGGCTTTTGAAGGATCAATTTCTATGCCCTTCCGACTGACCATATGCCCCAGAAATACTCCGGATGTAGCTCCAAACAGACATTTTGCCGGGTTGAGTTTTAAATTGTACTTTCGAAGTCTAAGGAAGAACTTCTCCAGCGCCGTTGTATGTTCTTCAGCTGTTTTTGATTTAACAACCATATCGTCCACGTACACTTCTACTTCTTCGTGAATCATGTCATGGAAGATGGTCGTCGCCATTCTTTGATAGGTTGCCCCGGCATTTTTGAGCCCAAAAGGCATGACCCTGTAGCAGTAGGTTCCCCACTCCGTGATGAATGCCGTTTTCTCTTTGTCTGGCACATGCATCATTATTTGGTTGTACCCGACAGCAAGATCGGTCAAGGAGACCATCTCGTGTCCCGCCATTCGGTCTACCAACAAGTCAATATGCGGCAGGGGGAAGTCGTCCTTCGGACATGCTCTATTCAAATCCCGATAGTCCACACACATTCTGACTTTGCCATCTTTCTTCGGCACTGGCACAATATTTGCTAACCATATCGGGTAGGCAATGGGTTCTATGAATCTGTTCTCCAGTTGCTTGGCTACCTCCTCCTTGATTTTCAAGGACCATTCGGTCTTCAGCCTTCTTAGCTTCTGCTTCACTGGCTTAGCCTCGGGATATACTGGAATCTTGTGCACCACTATTGCTGGGTCAATTCCCGTGATGTCACTTGCCTTCCACATGAAACAATCGGCAAACTTCCTCAAGCATTCACTGACCTGTCCCTTGTTCACACAGTCAAATGCAATGTATGTATGTTCATTTTCTTCTTTGCCAATTATTATTTTTTCTTTTTCATTTTTTATTTCATTTATATGATTATTTTTGCTTGGAAATGCTTGGAAAGATAGACACGCGGGGTAGTCAATAATTTGCAAGCCTTTATTGATCATGACAGAATCGTCTTCAAAGATTACATCAAATTCGAAATCTGGATTTTCAAAATCCGACACAGATGACTCAGGAATGGAACTGGACTCTGACTCGGTTTCAGACTCGGGGTCAGACTCAGACTCAATACAAGACTTGATTATAGATTTTGACTCTAGGTTTGACTCGGGAGGGGGTTTATCAGCAGCGCGCTCCTCCTTGACGTACCAATTGGTGAGAGGGCCTTCGTTCGGCTTGATCAGGCTCAGCAGATCTTGGTCCCCATCATTTCCTGTGATAACTGCAATTTCGTCAAGGAGACTAGGTTGCATGAAGTCTTCCACTTCGAGCTCGGTTGTTACCTCTTCGGATAAGTCATTCAAGTCCAGGACACAGGTGTCATTCATTTCTAGGAATAGCTCGAAAGGATCGATCAATTCCTGGTCAGAAATAATAGCATTTACCCCGTGATTTGGTAAGGGATTAGTGCTAATGTTTGACTCACTTCTTGGGATGATTGAACCATCGTCTACCAGGTCTTGGATGCGGTTCTTAAGCGTCCAGCACGCTTCAGTCTCGTGCCCATGACCTTGATGATATTCACAGTATTCATTGGTTCGGTAGTTTCTTGGTAAAGGGTAGGGTGGCGGCCTTGCTTCCAAGGGCTTGATGTAGTTGGCCTTGACAGCCTCTCGGAAAACCAAAAGGATTGGCATCCCGAGATCAGTATATGTCCTTCTTGACCGATTGCCATTTCTCATATTGCCCACATGTAAAGGATTCGTGGGGGTGATGCTTGCCATTTCATGGACTTTGCCAACTCGGCTAGGCTTCTCGTATTTTGAGGAACCCGAGTCTTCTTTCAGTTGCCCCATTTGAATTAAATCCTCTACCTTTGTAGCAGTGGCAATGAGTGACTGGAAGGTTGGTAAGTATTGGGTTTGTAACTGTTGTTGGTAGACAGACTGCAGGTTCTTTATGATTATGTCTACCTGTTCTTGTTCAGAAGGCCGGTTGATCATTTGAGCGACCTTGGTCCTTTTCCTCGTAAGGAACGAGGGAAAAGGTTCATTGTTTTTCTGTTTGGTGGTGTCCAGTTTTTTTCTCATTTTCTGAGCTTCTGGCTCAGAAGTAGACATGTCATCCAGGTTAAGGGTAGGATTTGTCGGTTCTGCGGCAGGTCCTTGATTGGAAACAGCAGGTCCACTTCCCTCACCGGAAGCCCCACTTCCATTACCATTACCCAATTCAGCTATCAGGGCAATCCTTTGGGCAGCCAATGCCTCATTCATTCTGGCCACCATTCTGGCCTCCATTCTGGCCTCGAGTTGTTCTATAAGGTTTTTGATGTCAGAAAGTGATGCCATTGGTGCAGTTGAGATTGGTGAGGTCGGTGATAGCACAGTAGGTGTGGTTGGCACTAATGTTGGCACTTGAACAGGGGGTACCTGTAAGTATGAGGGTAACTGGATTAAGGGTATAGTAGTATCAGGGTAGCTGATATGAGAGAGAATGACTCTTTGTCCAACTGTGCATGACTGACAAACAGAAGGATATTTTGTGTTCCTCTCCTTTTTTTCTCTCTTTTTTTTTTTTTTAATGCTTATGGTATGTCGTGAATGCGCACAACAACACGTCATAATTTATTTTAATGAGATGATTCGTACCATTGGGTGCATATAGTCCTAAAGGATAGGTTCTATAGGCTATGACACAAATAGAGAATCGGCTTATTAAGGGACCCTTGAACCTTGAGTATGGATATACCTAACCACATGTGAAACAAGGAGTTTCGCGTGGGTCCAATGGTACGCATACCCATGTGCCACCTCCAAAAGGATTAGAGATGGTTTGCGGTAACAGGGAGGACGCTTTGGCTGTCCATCGGCATAATCAAAGAGACCTGCCGATCAGCGCTACTTGCTATCCAGACTCAGAAGTTTGAACAGAAAGAGAAGAAATTCATTTGAAGTTCATTTTTTATGCAATGGAGAAAAAGATTCTCAATCGTGCAAATAAATCAACAAGTTTTAATGTCTTAATTAAATTTTTCAATTAAGTTCAAATTTCCTCATCAAGTATTCTTAAAGAAAGAACACTTGATTCGTGCTAGGATACCCTGCAAAACAAAGCATTGTAAAATAATACCCTAAAGAAGGGCGGGTTAGTTTACACAACAATCGTAGTCCGCTTTATGCAAAATGATCACATAGTCCCCAGTGAAGTCGCCAAACTGTGAACCCCTTCCCCGAAAGCACATAGGCATGTGATGCATATGATGAATGAGAAGAAATACACGTGATGTGTGTGAGTCGCCACCTTGTTTAATTATTTAAGGGTAAACTAGGAAAAAACCCTAAGTGACTCCATTTTTAATTAACCTAGTTACTAGATTAATTATCCCAATGATTAAGGCACAATCTACGAACCCGAGGTGGATCCCGAGACCATGTCATGCTGATTGACTAACCAAAAAGAGTGAATGCTTTGCAAGGTGAATGATGTAATTGGACCAAATGAAATGTTTATGTGATTTTGATGATTTCGACTTGCCACCCGGGGTGAAAATCCCGAATGTGCCTACGTACTTCCGTTTGAATGGAAGATCAAAGTCAACGTAGTTCGATAGGCCTTCTTTGAAGGGCTTTGAAGGGGTATGCTTAATGCATGAGTGTGTATGCTTTGTGCATGAGTGTGTATGCTTTGTGCATGAGTGTATGTATGCTTTGTGCATTTCGTGTGTATGCTTTGTGCATTTCGTGTGTATGCTTTGTGCATTTTGTGTGTATGCTTTGTGCATTTTGTGTGTATGCTTTGTGCATTTCGTGTGTATGCTTTGTGCATTTTGTGTGTGTGCTTTGTGCATTTTGTGTGTATGCTTTGTGCATAAGTATGTATGCTTTGTGCATGATTGTGTGTATGCTTCGTGCATGAGTGTGTGTATGCTTTGTGCATTTTGTTTAGGCATTTCGCCAAAGATTGATTGATTTTTAGGCATGTTGCCAAAAATGTTGATTTTAATGGCTTTTAGCCAAAATGATTTGATTTAGGCAATTGTTGCCAAAATGTGCGAATTAGGCGATTGTCGCCAAAATGGTTGATTTTACGGTTTTAAGCCGAAAATGTTGATTTTAAGGCATTTTGCCAAAAGATTGATTTTAAGCGATTTGTTGCTGAAAATGGTTGATTTTAGGCCTTTAGCCAAAAGGTGTTGTTTTAGGCAATTAGTTTGCCAAAAATGTGCGATTTAGGCGATTGTCGCCAAAATGGTTGATTTTAAGGCCTTTGGCCAAAATGTGTTGTTTTAGGCAATTAGTTTGCCAAAATGTGCGATTTGGGCTTTAATGCCACGATTATCGATTAATCGAGCGTTCGAGCTTAATCACAATTTATTGTCGAGACGTGATTGATTAAGGCTTTTAGCCGCAATTATTGATTAATTGGACTTAAGCCGGATTTGTTCGAAATAAGGCAATTGAACCGTAGTTATTGATTAACTAGGCTCTTTTAGCCAATATTGTCGGATTTAAACTTTAATACCACGATTATTGATTAACCGGGCATTTAAGCTTAATCAAATTAATTAAGGCAGTTTATTTACCAAAAATAATGACGTGGATGCATTTATGCAATTGTAGAATTATTAAGAGTAGAAGAGAAATATGCATGAAGTGCTAAAATTAAATAGGCAGAGTTTTGTTTACATACCTGATTTAATCGACGACCGCTTCTTAACTCCGGATTAAGCTCCTCGCTTAGGAAATATTAATTAATTTTAATTTTATTTAATTTTAGTGGTCAAATATCACAATAAAAATGCAATAAAAATTAAATTAAAATGCAAAAAGCGGTAAAGAAAACGCAAGGAGCGTGAGAGGGAGAAGGATTTGTCCGTCAAAACAGACAAGGCGCACCAGAAAATGGCTGAAAATGGCCTATTTATAGGCCATTTTCGGGTCCCGGGCGGCAGGTGCCGCCGGGAGGGCGGCAGCTGCCGCCCAGGGGGGCTGGGCGGCAGGTGCCGCCTGGCTCGGCGGCAGGTGCCGCCCAGGACGGTGGCAACTGCCGCCCTGTCGGTGGGGCGGCAAGCCCCGCCCACGCTGGGCGGGGGGTGCCGCCTGGGAGGGCGGCAGCTGCCGCCCATTCGGTGGGGCGGCAGGCCCCGCCTGGTCTGGGCGGCAGGTGTCGCCCAAGCTGGGCGGCAGGTGCCGCCCAGGGGCGTGGGGGGGCCAGGCCCCGCCTACGCGGGGCGACAGGCCCCGCGCGTGCTGGGCGGCACGCCTCGCCCGCGCGGGGCGACAGGCCCCGCGCGCGCTGGGCGGCTGGCCTCGCCCGCGCGCGCGCAGGCCTCGCCCGCGCGGGGCGACAGGCCTCGCCCGCGCGCGCGGCAGGCCCCGCCCGCGCGGGCGTCAGGCCCCTCGCGCGCTGGGCGGCAGGCCCCGCGCGCGCTGGGCGGCAGGCCTCGCCCGCGCTGGGCGGCAAGCCTTACCCAGGAAGTGGGGCGGCTGCTGCCGCCGTTCCCGGTGCCTGCCGCGGCGGCCGGCTCCGCCGTGGCCGGTGTGGACACCGTGCCTCGTTCCGAGGGCCTTTTTGGGAGTTCCGGACCTCCGAAAAATATTTCGGGACCTGTTTCGCGATCCTCGCGATATTCCGGACGTTTTAAGTACCATATTGACATATTTTCGGTGAACTTCCGAAATAGCCTCCGGTCCGACCGGACTGTTTGCAGTCCGGGAAAACGGGCTTTCTAAGCCTCAAAATTTGGGTATTCACAGGCACGCCAGCCCAGAATGGGCGGGCACGCCCGCCCAGCCCAGGCGGACACGCCCTCCCAACTTGGGCGGACACGCCCGCCCTTGAAGGCGGGCAGGGGCGCCTGGGGTCACTTTTTTCCTATAAAAAACGGCTCTGGGGCTCCGTTTTGAGACTCAGTCTGTGTTAACGGACGCTCCTTCTCTCTACGCTCTTTGCGATTCTTTACTGCTTTCTTGCATTTTTTAATTTTAGTTTTATTTTATTGTTGTGATACTTGGTCACTTAAAATTAAATTAAAATTAATTCCCTTAGCGAGGAGGTTAACCTGGAGTTAAGAAGCGGTCGACGATTAAATCAGGTACGTAAGTCAAACTTTACCTATTTAATTTTAGCACTTCATGCATGCTTCTTTTCTACTCCTAAAAAATTCTACAACTGCATAAATGCATTCATACCATCATATAGGCATGTAAATTGCCTCAATTAAAATATGATTAAGCTAAATGCCCGGTTAATTAATAATCGTGGTATTAAAGTTTAAATCCGACAATATTGGCTTAAAATATCTAGTCATTCAATGGCTATGGTATGATTGCCTTTATTTCGAACAATTTTCAGCTTAAGTCCAATTAATCAATAATTGTGGCTAAAAGCCTTAATCAATCATGTTTTGGCAACAAATTGCCTACAGTTAAATCAAAGTTTTGGCAAAATGCCTTAAAACTCAATCAATCTTTGGGTTTTAAAACTGAAAAATCAATCATTTTGGCGACAATCGCCCAACCAACTTCATTTTGGCAATCAATTGCCTAAATCACTCTTTTCGGCTAAAAGCCTTAAAATCAATCATTTTTGCGACAATCGCCTAAAAATTAATCATTTCTCGCAACAATTGCCTAAATCAATCTTTTTGGCTTAAAGTCATTAAAATCAACACTTTTTGGCATCAAATGCCTAAAAATCAAACTCTTTGGCAAAATGCCTAAACAAAAAATGCACGAAGCATACACACACTCATGCATTAAGCATACCCATTCAAAGCCCTTCAAAGAAGGCCTATCGAACTACGTTGACTTTGATCTTCCATTCAAACGGAAGTACGTAGGCACGTTCGGGATTTCACCCCGGGTGGCAAGTCGAAATCACTCAAACATTTCATTAATCCATCATTCACCTTGCAAAGCATTCATTCATCGGTTAGTTCATCAGCATGACATAGTCTCGGGATCCATCTCGGGTTCGTAGATTGTTCCTTAATCATTGGGATAATTAATCTAGTAACTAGGTTAATTAAAAATGGAGTCACTTAGGGTTTTTTCCTAGTTTACCCTAAAATAATTAAACAAGGTGGCGACTCACACACATCACGTGCATTTCTTCCTTAGTCACATGCATTCATATGCTTTGATATTTGGGGAGGGGTTCACACATGCAACCTAAGATTATTACTGAATTTGAACCTTCTGAGTTGAGTTAAATTACCAGCAATAATTTCCTTAATCTGACCGGTAGAAATTAAGTTATCTAATAATTGGTATAAGGTGCATCGCGGGTGCCTCAATTAGATTTCCATGCAAATTATTTTACAAATTATCAATTGTGTTATTTATCTATGAAATCTTCTTAATGCATGAAACAGGTTAAAAACATATAGAATAAGACAACATACAGATAAATAGTATGGTTTATGATTATATATGGGCCATAGCAGCCCAGCCATACAGTATTCATCCAGTTTCATACAGTATTCATCCAGTTTCATACAGTATTCATCCAGTTTCATACAGTTCTTCTTATCACTTAGGTTTCACTATAACCTTATGGAGCCATACAGTTATGAGATTTTATTATTTCACTTATACGATGTTGACTAAAAAGTACATAAGTCATACAGCATAATGAACATTAAGTAAGATAATGAAAATATAATGGTATGTGTGCTTACATGTTTATTTATTTAATTCATACAGCATAATGAACAGCAGGTAAGATCATGAAAGTATCATGATATGTGTGATTAAATGTTTATGTAAAGGAGTTATGATATAATTAGAACTAAATTATTTATGTTATTAATTATAAGTTTATTTGATATTTCTTTGCTATACATGTAAATTTATGTTGAAATTTAATGATTCTATGTTTATCAATGATTTTATGAAATTTGTATTTTAAGTAAGTTGCCATCGCAACTTTGGTAAGTATGTGAATTATGAGCACCACTGAGTTTTATACTCAGCGCGTTGATTTTTATCATGCGTAGGTTGAAGATCGTGGTTGCTACTTGAAAATGTGAAGAGTAATATCAAAGCAGAAGTGACTACTTTGGTAGTAGTAGATTGAGATTTATATAATTAAGAATTATGGCATGTATAATTATTATGTTTTTAGAGATTATGTTTTTAGAGATTATGTTATTGGAAATATAATTGAAGCATGTAATTATTTTGGCGTAAGTATTTGGAGAGAAGAATAATACTTGAAGAGAAGAATAATACTTATTAAATGATTGATTATGAAATATTTTAAAATAGTGCACTAAGACTTGATATATATAATGAATGCAATTATTTGATGGATATTAAATGCTATTGAGGATTTATACAGTTATGAAAATATAACAGTGTTATTGTATTCTGATGATTATTTGGAGATGTTGGAAGTTTGGAGTTTAATTGGGAGTGATGTTTGCCGAGCTTAGTTTTATGTATGATTTTTCCAATCTATTTATATATATAAAAAAAAAACATGCATAATATTTAGCATACAGGATGATATCAGCATGACAGGACATAGGTTCAAACAGATTGTAGCGTCTCGGCTCGGTTCATTTGGGTTAATGGGTGGACCGGGAAGGGATGTTACATGTGATGTCTTCATCAAGTGGATTTGATTCATTGTGGGAGGGAAGGTATTTGAACATTTACTGTAAATGTGGGAAGAAAGTAGGTATTCGTATTTTAGAAACTCTTAAGAATAAAATCGGCTTTATTATTTTTGCCAGAACAATGAATGTTGCTCTTTCTTGGGATGGTGCAAAACTGCATAAACATTCCCTACCTCACACAAAAATTGAAATAAATGACTCTGAAGTAAGACAAAGAAGCCAGATGAGAGATATTCAAGATCTGAAAGATGAAGTGTTACTGTTGCAAAATGAAATTAGAAGGATTTTAACTAAAAAAGAAAAAAGATGATGCAAGTAATGGTTGCTTGAAGATATTTGTTGCAAGATGCATGATTTGCATTGTTGTGATTTTCATCCTGCAAATAATCATGCTATAGAAATTGGTGTATTTGCGGATTGGCAATTAGGCTTATTTGTGCTAAGTAAATTTATAGTGGTTGAATTGACTTTTGTGGTTGCTTTAGTAAAGTAGGTTAGAAGAAAGTTATGACTACTGATGGTGGTTGTTGGAGTTTAGGTTCCCTCTTATTGGCTTGTAATTTTAATGCTTGAGGAACTCTTATTGGCTTGTAATTTTAATGGTTATAACACTCTTTTTGGCTGTAATTTTAAGTGCAATGAATATAATGAAATATTTTATCTCAAATGTCTTGTCCATTGAGAAATAAATAACTATTAAAACACGAGATGTCAAAGTAAAAAAAAAAGTCTGTAATTGGATTCACTTTTCATGCATAATAACACTTGTCCCAAAAGTCATACATTCATCTAAATTTTGGCATTCATATTAATACATGTCATCAAAGAGTACACTTGTCCAAAAAATGCAAAAGTTAGCATAATTGCACTTCTTGAAATTCCACTACCAATGTCTAACACATATGAATAAACTCTGAAAGACAAGTGGACTTTCAGGTGTGGCTCTCTCCTTTCATTCAAACTTCACATATGTGCCTAGATCAAATTTGTTTAATGCCTCAAGATACTTAGGAAGTTTCTAGAAACTGTCTTTGTGAGATCCCTCTGCCTATTCCTTTGTTTGGTTCCTTACTCTTAGTAATTGCCAAGTATCAGGTTCAGTGCCCCATTTTCCCTTTAATGTTTTAAGCATTAACTCGTAGCTCATTATAGGATCAGCAACCAAGTCTTCAGCTAATTTTTGTCTGATCCACTTAGTTGTGGCATTGGGATTTTTGTTACTAAATGGTCTAACACAAATGTGTTCCTCTTGTAGGATTTCTCACAATAAAAGTAGTACCATTTGCAATCCTTGATGCTCTTAGTCTGAAACCACATCCCTGCGCTTTACATTTTACAATAACTCTGACAGCATCATTTTTTATCATCTTAATCAAAAATCCCCATTTCGCTGCATAATCCCTAAGTGCAACTCTAAATGCATCAACATTAACAAATGTTTTATGATAGGCTTTTTCGAAAGTGCACGAAATCGCAATAAATAATAAAGAATGAGTAGAGTATCATCCATAAGGATTGTATACCAAGTACTAAAATTGTGTTAACTTACTATTATTTAGAAGACAATAAGGAGAATTATTTTAAAGAGAATCTAAATAAATAAAAAAGAATAAAAAGAAATCAAGCAAGACAATTCGATGAAAAGAACTCAAGGATTAAAAGCTACTAGGGATTTTAATTTCACTTAATTCTATCTAATTTATTTTATTAGTTTGATGATCAGTTTTAATTGATCAAGTAGGGAAAACAATCCTAAAATCACTAACAAGCTCTCCTGATGTATTGTTAGCTATTTTAACCCAGTCTACTTGCCTATCTTCCAATAGTGCAATCAAACATGAATTAAATAATTATGTTTTATGGTTTGTTTAAGAATTCATAACCTAAGGTCATTAACTTATGAAAACCCCCATGAGTCAAACCATATAGCTTCCGCATCAAGTTATTATTCTCATGTAATTTATTACCTTTTTCATATCAAAAACCCTTCTTTCGATAGTGATTAATGAAATAAATTAATCCAGGGGAAAAACTCTGCCTAGAAGCATTAAGTTCAATAATAAATTATACTTTGAATAAAGAAAAGTAAATCTAATATTATAAATTAGAATCGAAATTAAGCTACATCAAATCCCTAGTATGAGAGTTTAGTTCAACATAATAATTAAATAAAACTCAATTGAATTTGTAAATAATCCCGTAAAGAATAATAAACAAAAAGAGAGTTTAGAATAAAAACTAGTCAACGATAAACTTGAACAACTTCCTTGAATATTGACACAAATCTTCAGCACTTGAAGTCTTGAGAGAGAAAACTACATTGAAATTGATAGAACAAGAGATGGAATATGAAAATCACCCTTAATCATGGCTAGTCTCTCTCTTTATATAGACTTTCTGAAAATATCTTCATCTTCCTTTAGGAAAGTGGATCTCCTATTGAGTAAGAAATCTCTTTCAAATAGAGAACTATTTAGGCTTTGTATTTCTTCCCAATTAGGACTCTTTCAACGTCTAAATAGGATTTAAACTTGATTAGTATGTCAGAAAAACATTTCATGCGGGTCCATGCAAGCGGCACGAGCTAGAACTGACATTCTCGGCCCAAGGTAAAATCTGGTCTTCAGCACGGGCATGCTGTCTAGCATGGGCTGGGCGTGCTAGGCTCTGAGTCCCTTAGGTGGTTGCAGCACAAGCCGTGCTGGAGTGAGCACGCTCAAGGATCGACAGTTACTTGCAGCACGGGCGTGCTCTCTGGCACAGCTTGGGCGTGCTAGGGTCTGGGTACTTCAAGGTAGTTACAGCAGGGGCCGTGTTAGAGTGAGCACGCTTAAGGTTCGACAGCCTCTTGTAGCACGGGTGTACCTCTAGCACGGCTTGGGTGTACTAACTTCTGAGTCTCTATTCAATTCAACACAGCACATGGGTGCCAGATGACACGCCGAAGGTGTGCTAGATTCTGAACCTAGGAACACTCTTTTCTGTATTTTTGGCTGGTTTTCTATAGAAATGCTGTAAAATTCCCGAAGATCAAGTAAAATGTGATTCAATGAAGCTTTAGACAAAAATATAAATAAAACTAAATAAAAAACTAATTAAAGTAATAAAAAAACTAAAAATTCCTAATAAAAACTATATTAAAAATACTATAAAAATAACATCTATCAGTTTGTCCAACTGAAAAGTTTATTTCCTCGTTGTCTCCAGGCACATAAAGATTATCATACATGCTTTTAAATGGGTCTGGTCTTCATCTTATCCTACTATTCCTCACTATGAAATCCTCTTCATCGCTGTTTCTAGCATCCCCATCCATTTCATTAGACCGAACATCAGACAACCCATCAATATATTCTTGCTCATCAAAGCTAACATGTTGATTCCCATTATTTTCCTTTGATCCTCCTCCATCTTCGTCATCCTGATTATCTTCATCATCTTCATCATTGGTAAAACCATAATAATCATCATCCCTGCTATCTCTCTGATCACTGATGTCTTCTTCAACATGAACTTCAAACCTAGACATCCTATTAGATCTAAAACTGTACGTATGCCCTGCAACAGGTCGCCTTTTTTCTCCATTTACTTGCGAAGCTTCAACATTTGAACCGTGTCTTATACCTGTTTGATTCAAATATGTAGCATTGACATGTATGCAGTTAAACAAAACATGGGATGTAAACCCAGCAAATAAAAAATTATGTTGGATCCATAAATTGCACTTGTAATATATAAAATAAAAAATAATTGAATTAATTGTTAACTCATTAGTAGCAGTAGCAGATTAACTGTTGGCTCAAGGGTCAATTTTATCTTGAGATTTTGATGATTATACAAAACAAATAAATTTAATATTCTTGTATGTGCTAATATTATTTTATGCAGAAATTATTGTTGAAAATTATAGAAGAAATGAAGTTCCTACATCCCAAGATTTTTATTTGAAGACCATGAAGATTAATAAAGATATTTTCTATTGGTTAGTATTATAATAAGTCTTAGGAAATTATTGTAGGATAGAGAGTAAATGATATTATAAGCACAAATCTATTTTATCTCTCTCAAAATTGTTTTGAAATGTTTTTGAATAAATTTATTAAGAGGATATAGCCAAAATCTTTACTCTTCACGTTTTTCCATCTAAAATATCTTTGGAGTAAATATTCTTGGTAGCTATTAAATGAAATTCTGCAAAAAGTATTTTCTGATATAAAAAGCAGTTTCTGATTTAATACAGCTGTCTGTTTCTAATACAGCTGGCTGTTTCTGATATAAATGTTACATTGTTTTCTAAACTGAACCTTTCATCTCCAAACCTTGCATGTGTGAATATTAAATGTGGTCTGACAGCCCTTTTGGTTGCAACCCATGCATTGCCTCGTTAGTTTAAAAACATCAGAAACTTTATTGCTCATTAAAATCTCAACGTTAACTTCAAAAGAGAATATCATCTTTTCATATAAAAACCATTTCCTCTTTTAAAAAGAATGGGTTTTGCAAAAGAGTATGAGTCCATTGTTTAAAGCTTAAATCTCTCAAAGCTCTCTCTTTAATCCCCTATTTCTTTTCGTCACTTTGCTTCAAGAAAAATTTTTAAGAGAAAAGAAAATTTATTAACAACATTTTCTGAAGAACAGTTCTGATCTTTAAATCTGTTTTCTAAATTCGTTTTCTTTTCTTCCTGTGCTTATATTTGCATTTCTCTCTGTCTATATAGATTCTGTAATCTGTTGTAGACAGTCTCTTTATTTGAAAAACTTTTGTGTAATAGCTTAGGTGAAAAGCTATGGTGTAATAGGTTATCAAGCGACCTTCTCCTTGTGTGAGATTCTAATGTCTTGATTTGAGTTTCTGTTCTCTGCAAAAATAGAAGGAGTTGAGGTTAACTAGAACCTTTGGAAAATCTAGTGGGATAAAGGTTAGATCTAGGTGTTGATCTATTTCCTTGTATTGTTGGTTTGTCTCTTACCCTTGAAAAGAGATAACATAGTGGAGGATCTCAAGATGCGTCTTGGGTAGTGGATGTAGGCGAGTTAGTGCTGAACCACTATAAATCTCTGTGTTTATCTTCTTTTACTTTCTGAAGTTCTGCTTGATTATATTCTATTTACGCAACTGTTAATCTGTTTAGAAATGCGATGTTGTTAATGAGTTTCTGATTCTAATCGTGAATAAGCTTTATCTCTGTGGAACATTAGAACTCTGGATTTCTGTATTGTGATTTTACCAAGTTCTAACCTGTCCTTCTATATTCAGTGTAATTCACAATTTGAATTATAATCATTTTTCTAATCTTGCTTAAAGCATTGTGAACCAGTTCTAAAATGCAATAACTGTTGTTTATAGAGTCTTTCTAAAATTGCTTAAGCTCTGTGAAGCTCTTCTAATCGCAATAGCTGTTCTTCACAAAGTCTTTCTAAAATAGCAATAAACTTTGTGAAGCTGTTCTAATCGCAATAGCTGTTCTTCATAGAGTCTTTCTAAAATTGCTTAAGCTTTGTGAAGCTGTTCTAATCGCAATAGCTGTTCTTCACAGAGTCTTTCTAAACTTGCTTAAGCTTTGTGAAGTAGTTCTAAATGCAATAACTATCCTTCATAGAGCTATTCTAAAATTGCGTAAGCTTTGTGAAGCAGTTCTAAATGCAATAATTATTCTTCACAGAGTCTTTCTAATCGTGCAATAAGCTTTGTGAGGAAGTTCTAAATTTGATAACTAACTCTCACGAATGCTTTCTAATTCCGCTGCAATAGAATTCTGATTTTTGTTTTTGAAATTCAAATTTTTAGAAAACCCAATTCACCCCCCCCCCT
Source organism: Jatropha curcas (assembly GCF_041381405.1). NCBI lineage: Eukaryota > Viridiplantae > Streptophyta > Magnoliopsida > Malpighiales > Euphorbiaceae > Jatropha > Jatropha curcas. The sequence goes on along the minus strand of NC_143158.1, from coordinate 19,360,257 downwards.
CTTGGGTTGTGCCATACATAAATGGGACCCACAATCTGGTATCAGAGCTCTTGGCTGTTGACTTACCAAAGCTTAACCGCTTGAGAGAAAAGATCCCATGGCAGCCCCACTTCCTCTTACATCTTTAGAAGGTCAATCTGTTTCTAGACCACCTCTGTTCAATGGTTCTTATTACTCTTACTGGAAAACCAGAATGGAAAACTTTATAAAATGAGTTGATATAAATTGCTGGAGGAATGTTATAACTGGTCCTCGTATTCCTATGAAAACTGTTGACAATGAAAGAGTTCCAAAAACAGAAGAAGAATATAATGATGCTGATTGGAATGACATATCTATAAATGCAAAAGCCATTAATATTCTTCATTGTGCATTAGATCCAACAGAATATAACAAAGTTTCTGGATGTAAGTTTGCAACGGAAGTTTGGGAAAAACTTAGAGTTACCTATGAGGGAACTGACCGAGTGAAGGAATCCAGAATTAATATCCTTTGGAGAGAATATGAAATGTTTAGTATGAAAGAGGGAGAGACTATAGCTGAACTAAATTCTAGATTTACAAATATAGTTAATCCTTTGAGAACTCTTGGAAAGGAAATTTTAGAAGATGAGCTTGTTAAGAAAATCCTTAGAATTCTACCCAAAAAATGGGATTCTATAAGAACTGTAATGAACTATAAAGAAACTCCAGTAACGTATGATTATTTGATAGGAGCTCTTGTTTCAGAAGAGATGAAATCCTCTTTGACTGTAGAAGATAAGAAAAAGAAAGGACTGGCTTTAAAAGTAGTTTCTAGTGAAGAAAGTTCTTCTGATCTTGATAGTGATGATTTAGCACTTGTTGCTAAGAGATTCAAGAAGTTCTATAAAAAAGGTTGAAGGCCGCAGAAAAAGTTTATCAAAAAGAACTTTTCACCTAAAAATAGCAACTTGCCTAAGAAAGAACTTTCTGAAGTGGTTTGTTATGAGTGCAATAAGCCCGGCCATATCAAGCCTAATTGTCCTAAGCTGAAAAAGAAATCAAAGAAAGAAAAGCTGAAGCAAGCATTTGTAGCTGCTTGGAGTGACTCAGACAATTCTAATTCTGAAAGTCAAAGTGACCAGGAGGAAACTGCGAATATTTGTCTAATGGCCACTTTGATTCTGACTCCAAGGAAATCAAAACTCCGACTTCAACACAGAAAGCTGAAAGTAGTGAAGCAAATGCAATATGCCAAAAACGTGATGAAAGCAATGTAAGTATCTCTGAACTTGAATCAAAAAGTGATCTTCTAGATACTTATAATAACCTTTGCACTGAATTTGAAAAGCTTGTTAGAAAGCATAAAGTTCTAAAAAAAGACTTCAGAAAATTGAAAACTGAATGTAATCATTTGAAAGATGCTTTTTATCAAGAAGTTACATGCAAAGATCTTATCGTTGAAATCAAAGATCTTAAAGATTGCAATGACAAATTTTCTGAAAATCTGAAACACTTTGAAGAAAAATGTAAAAATCTGAATTCTGAAAATGAATCTTTGAAAACTGAGATTAGAATTCTAAAGTCAATTTCAGAATCGTTTTCTAAAGAAAAGACAAGTTCTAACTATGATAGCATTTCAAAACAGAATCGTGTTTCTAATATGAAAAATGCTATTTCTAATGTTGCGACTTTAGAACATCAGAAGCAATTTGAAAATCTATTAGTCTCAACAAAAAGAAAAATCATAGTAAGTTGAATACACCTGTTACCACTAACCCTCCAGGACCCAATACGAGTTGGGTACCTAAATCTACGTGAGTTTTTCAGGTGTGCCTAAGGAGTGAGCTGAAAACAGAAATGTGGTACATGGACAGCGCTTGCTCTAGGCATATGACTGGTGATAGAAAGAAATTCACCAGATTAGAAAAGAAAAAGGGAGGTACAGTGAGCTTTGGAGATAAAGCTAAAGGTAAAATCGTTGGTATTGGTGTGGTAAGTTCTAATCCTTCAATAGAAGATGTATGCTTAGTAGAAGGATTACATTATAACTTGTTAAGTGTAAGTTAGATTTGTGATAAAAATAGAAGAGTGATCTTTGAACCCTCTTATTGTGAAGTTCAGAACATGCATGATAACAAAACTTTATTTGTTGGAAAAAGGTTTGGGAACATATACCTAGTAGACCTTTCTGATATGCATAACCTAGACATTTGCTTGGTTTCTGTTGACAATTCTATTTGGTTATGGCATAGAAGACTTGGACATGCAAGCATGCACCTTATTTCTAAACTGTCTAAGAAAGACTTGGTTCGTGGTTTGCCAAAGCTAAAGTTTGAAAAAGATCACATTTGTGATGCTTGTCAATTGGGCAAAGAAATCAGAACATCTTTCAAATCTAAGGGCATGGTTTCTACTTCTAGACCTTTAGAATTGCTACACCTTGATTTATTTGGACCTGTTACTCCTTCTAGTCTTGGAGGTAAATCTTATGCATTTGTTATTGTTGATGATTACTCTAGATTCACTTGGACACTCTTCCTTCGAAATAAGGATGAGTCATATGACATGTTTGTTCATCTTTGCAAGAGAATACAAAATGAGAAAGGATACAACATCTCTGCGATTAGAAGTGACCATGGAAGAGAATTTGAAAATCAAAAATTCGATGCTTTTTGCAAAGAATCAGGAATCTTCCATAACTTCTCTGCACCCAGAACACCCCAGCAGAATGGAGTTGTAGAACGCAAGAATAGAACACTCCAGGAAATGGCCAGAACCATGCTGAGTGATTCTAAGTTACCAAATTATTTCTGGGCAGAAGCAGTTAACACTGCCTGTTATATTCTAAACAGGGCATTGGTAAGATCTAAACTGAAAAAGACTCCATATGAGCTATACAAAGGTAGAAAACCAAACATTGGTTACTTTCACATCTTTGGGTATAAATGTTTTATTCTAGATAATAAGAAAAATCATCTTGCTAAATTTGATGCTAAATCTTATGAAGGAATTTTTCTAGGATATTCTAGTAATAGTAAAGCATATAGGGTGTTTAATAAGAAAACTCTAGTTGTAGAAGAATCTATCCATGTTGTGTTTGATGAATCTGATTCTACTTCTAGAATATTAGAAAATGATGATGATGTTGTAGATTTCAATCAAGAAAAGCAGAATGAACAATCAGAACAACTAAAACAGCCAAAAAGTGAGCAGAATGTTGAAAATCAGGCTGAACCAGAAAATGAACATGAAGATCAGAACGCAACAGAAAGTCAAATGCCAGAAACAGAAAATGAGAATTCTGATTTACCAAAAGAGTGGCGATTCCACAAGTATCATCCTCAAGTGAATATCATTGACAACCCTTCAGAAAGGATGATGACTAGAGCTCAACTTAGAAGATATTTTGGTAATGTTACTTTCGTTTCTCAATTAGAACCTAAAAATTTAGAAGATGCTCAAAATGATGAAAATTGGATTATTGCCATGCAAGAAGAACTAAATCAGTTTGAAATAAACCAAGTTTGGAAACTTGTTTCTAGACCTAAAAATCATTCTGTTATTGGTACTAAATGGGTGTTTAGAAATAAGCTTGATGAACAAGGTAATGTTGTGAGAAACAAAGCAAGGTTAGTGGCTCAAGGTTACAACCAAGAAGAGGGCATCGATTTTGATGAGACTTTTGCTCCGGTTGCTAGACTTGAGGCCATTAGAATGCTTTGTGCATTTGCATGTTTTAAAAACTTCATGTTATACCAAATGGATGTGAAAAGTGCTTTTCTAAATGGTGTTCTAAATGAAGAAGTGTATGTAGAACAACCACCCGGTTTTGAAGTTTATAATAAACCAAATCACGTTTATAAACTTACTAAAGCACTTTATGGTTTAAAACAAGCTCCTAGAGCTTGGTATGAAAGATTAAGTAAGTTCTTGTTAGAAAATGGTTTTTCTAGAGGAAAGGTTGATACTACACTATTTATTAAGAATAAAGAACATGATATTCTAGTTGTGCAAATCTATGTTGATGACATAATCTTTAGTTCAACTAATGACCCTCTTTGTAAGGAATTTTCTAAGATTATGCAGGGTGAGTTTGAAATGAGTATGATGGGAGAATTAAACTTCTTCCTTGGGCTTCAAATCAAACAATGTGACAATGGAATCTTTATAAACCAAGGCAAGTACACTCGAGAATTGTTAAAAAGGTTCAAAATGGAGAATGCCAAGGTATGTAGTACACCAATGAGTCCATCCTCAAAATTAGAAAAAGATGAAAATGGAAAGGATGTGGATATTAAGATGCTTAGAAGTATGATTGGTTCTTTACTATATCTAACTGCAAGCAGACCTGACATTCACTTTAGTGTTTGTTTATGTGCTAGATTTCAATCATGTCCTAAAAAATCTCATTTAATTGCTGTAAAAAGAATTCTAAGATATCTTTGTGGAACTTCTAATTTGGGTCTGTGGTATTCTAAAGATGATACATTTGATCTTGTTGGGTACAGTGATTCTGATTTTGCAGGAAGCAGAATAGATAGAAAAAGCACGTCTGGAACTTGCCAGTTTCTAGGTAGGGCCCTTGTATCGTGGTTTAGCAAGAAACAGACTTCTGTTGCTCTTTCTACTGCAGAAGCAGAATATATTGCTGCTGGAAGCTGTGTTGCACAAGTTCTGTGGATCAAACAACAATTGGCAGACTATGGTCTGAAATTAGAAATTGTTCCAAGCAAATGTGACAACATAAGTGCTATCAACTTATCTAAGAATCTAGTCCAGCACTCCAGAACCAAGCATATAGAACTCAGACATCACTTCATACGTGATCATGTTCAAAAAGGTGATATAGTGATCGAGTTCATTCCTACAGAAAAGCAATTGGCAGATATTTTTACAAAACCTTTAAATGAAAGCCAATTCTGCTTGATTAGAAGAGAACTGGGTATGTTAGTTCTAAACTCTTAATTTTAGAACTCTGTGAGTATGTTCTAAAATGCTTTCTATATTTGATATTGAAAACATGTTCTGTGTTTTGTGTTTAGAAGAGCTATATAAGGTTCTGATGTGGATTTCTAATGTCACTGATTTCTAATGTCTTCATCTACATCAGATTCTATTTTTAAAAAAAAAAATCAATTTTTTTATTTCATCTTAGTTTGTTTTTTTTTTTTTTTTGTGTTATTTCTTTTATTTTATTCTTTTTCTTAGTTTTCTTTTTAAATTGGTAATGGAATCAAGTTTAGAAAAAAAACAAGAAGATTCTTCAGAAAAAGAAAAAGTTGAGAAAGACAAAACAGAAAAGGAAAGATTAAGTTTAGAAGAAGAAGAAGCTGATAGTAAGAAGAAGAAAGGGGGAAAGAGTGTTCATGGAAAAAAACCTTCTCTGCATCCCTTTTCTAAACAATTTGAGAATACAACTAAAACATTACCTGCTCAGAATCTCAGGACTTCGAAAAGACTCAGAACTGATTTTAAACCTATTTGATTTCATTCTAATCTACTCTCTATTTTGTTTTGTGAACAATTTTCTGTTATTTGCTCTGATTTTTATTTGTGTCTAACGTTTGCTTAAAATTTTCTCACTTTGTTTATTTTTTTATTTCTATTTTGCTCTGATTTATTAACCCTTTTCTATGATGACAAAAAGGGGGAGAACACAGTACACTTGATGCTTGAGTACTTGGAGGAGAACATAATATATTTATTTAAGTACTTAATCTCTTTACTTATCATGTTCTAATCTGTGATATTTTTATTATAATGTGGGAGAACACAGTACACTTGATGCTTGAGTACTTGGAGGAGCACATAGTATATTTATTTAAGTACTTAATCACTTTGCTTATAATGTTCTAATCTGTGATATTTTTGTTCTAATGTTTTGTTTCTATGTGAACAAAATATGCTTTACATGCTCTGATTGTTAGATCTTAAAACTTAGTTTCAATTCTAATGTATGCTCTGATTAAAATACTTAGAACTCCATTTTAATTCTAATGTCAGTTTTTAAATCTGTATTCTGCTCTAATCCCCACATATATTATATTGCACTTATTCAGGGGGAGTTTTATAGAAGTTCTAATCTTGCTTCATGATAAATCTGTTATGTTTAGAACTTGTATTTTGTTGACATGTATAAATTTAGGGGGAGCACATGATTTTATGTTTGATAAATTTATTGGTTTTGTCATCATCAAAAAGGGGGAGATTGTTGGCTCAAGGGTCAATTTTATCTTGAGATTTTGATGATTATACAAAACAAATAAATTTAATATTCTTGTATGTGCTAATATTATTTTATGCAGAAATTATTGTTGAAAATTATTGAAGAAATGAAGTTCCTACATCCCAAGATTTTTTATTTGAAGACCATGAAGATTAATGAAGATATTTTCTATTGGTTAGTATTATAATAAGTCTTAGGAAATTATTGTAGGATAGAGAGTAAATGATATTATAAGCACAAATCTATTTTATCTCTCTCAAAATTATTTTGAAATGTTTTTGAATAAATTTATTAAGAGGATATAGCCAAAATCTTTACTCTTCACGTTTTTCCATCTAAAATATCTTTGGAGTAAATATTCTTGGTAGCTATTAAATGAAATTCTGCAAAAAGTATTTTCTGATCTAAAAAGCAGTTTCTGATTTAATACAACTGTCTGTTTCTAATACAGCTGGTTGTTTCTGATATAAATGTTACACTGTTTTCTAAACTGAACCTTTCATCTCCAAACCTTGCATGTGTGAATATTAAATGTGATCTGACAGCCCTTTTGATCGCAACCCATGCATTGCCTCATTAGTTTAAAAACATCAGAAACTTTATTGCTCATTAAAATCTCAACGTTAACTTCAAAAGAGAATATCATCTTTTCATATAAAAACCATTTCCTCTTTTAAAAAGAATGGGTTTTGCAAAAGAGTATGAGTCCATTGTTTAAAGCTTAAATCTCTCAAAGCTCTCTCTTTAATCCCCTATTTCTTTTCGTCACTTTGCTTTAAGAAAAATTTTTAAGAGAAAAGAAAATTTATTAACAACATTTTCTGAAGAACAGTTCTGATCTTTAAATCTGTTTTCTAAATTCGTTTTCTGTTCTTCTTGTGCTTATATTTGCATTTCTCTCTGTCTATATAGATTCTGTAATCTGTTGTAGACAGGCTCTTTATTTGAAAAACTTTTGTGTAATAGCTTAGGTGAAAAGCTATGGTGTAATAGGTTATCAAGTGACCTTCTCCTTGTGTGAGATTCTAATGTCTTGATTTGAGTTTCTGTTCTCTGCAAAAATAGAAGGGGTTGAGATTAATTAGAACCTTGGAAAATCTAGTGGGATAAATGTTAGATCTAGGTGTTGATCTATTTCCTTGTATTGTTGGTTTGTCTCTTACCCTTGAAAAGTGATAACATAGTGGAGGATCTCAAGATGCGTCTTGGGTAGTGGATGTAGGTGAGTTAGTGCCGAACCACTATAAATCTCTGTGTTTATCTTCTTTTACTTTCTGAAGTTCTGCTTGATTATATTCTATTTACGCAACTGTTAATCTGTTTAGAAATGCGATATTGTTAATGAGTTTCTGATTCTAATCGTGAATAAGCTTTATCTCTGTGAAACATTAGAACTCTGGATTTCTGTATTGTGATTTTACCAAGTTCTAACCTGTCCTTCTATATTCAGTGTAATTCACAATTTGAATTATAATCATTTTTCTAATCTTGCTTAAAGCATTGTGAACCAGTTCTAAAATGCAATAACTGTTGTTTACAGAGTCTTTCTAAAATTGCTTAAGCTCTGTGAAGCTGTTCTAATCGCAATAGCTGTTCTTCACAGAGTCTTTCTAAAATAGCAATAAACTTTGTGAAGCTGTTCTAATCGCAATAGTTGTTCTTCACAGAGTCTTTCTAAAATTGTTTAAGCTTTGTGAAGCTGTTCTAATCGCAATAGTTGTTCTTCACAGAGTCTTTCTAAACTTGCTTAAGCTTTGTGAAGTAGTTTTAAATGCAATAACTATCCTTCACAGAGCTATTCTAAAATTGCTTAAGCTTTGTGAAGCAGTTCTAAATGCAATAATTGTTCTTCACAGAGTCTTTCTAATCGTGCAATAAGCTTTGTGAGGAAGTTCTAAACTTCATAACTAACTCTCACAAATGCTTTCTAATTCCGCTGCAATAGAATTCTGATTTTTGTTTTTGAAATTCAAATTTTTAGAAAACCCAATTCACCCCCTCTTGGGTTGTGCCATACATAAATGGGACCCACATTAACTAAAATTAACTAAAAGACAAATGTTAAATCATTAATAACAGTAGCATTATAACTAATATTCTCCATTGATGCTAAAACTAATTACATAAATAGGAAAGTTAATAATATATTGGTAGATGTTCTTACAAATAGCATCCGGAACTAACATTTGGCACCAAAAGGAAAAACAATAGGCACCTGAAATACCTATTTAATTAAATTTAAAGAAACTTTGCCTGCATGGCATCATATTCTTAGGATTTGGTGTTTTCAATGCAGACCACTTTATTAATTTTCCCACCATGTAATTATCATAAATGCATCCACATTTGGAATCTAGATGTTTGCCCATTTACTACTTTCCTACATCATACGATTTTAATTATAAATAAATATATAATTCAATGACAAACAATACAATAGAAATGGAATTTTATTTCATTTTCCATTTAAATTTAATATCTTTATTTTATTTTTCATTAATCTAAATTTAAGTTTAATAAGGATTAACAACAATAAAAAAATGTATTAAAAAATTGCAGTTATGTTACTTAGGATTTGCTGTCGTGATTTGCCAAAAATAAAGGTCATTGTCTAATGGAAATGCAGTCATAAACCTGATGCAAAAACAAAAAGCAAAGTAATCCCTCTTCATAACACAAAGCCCTAGGAGCAGAAGTAGATCCTTGTTTGTGCAGGCCGATGCAAGCATGGCTCACCAGGTTTTAATTTAGCAGAAACATAACCCAGAAACATAAATCTTGGCCAATTTAGCAAGAAAAAATGTATTTAAAAAAATGCAGTTATATTACTTACTTGAAGTGCTTGCGTGTAACGGCGAAACATGCGAAGCTGCAAAAGGTCTATTGTTAGTGTCCTCTGTGGTTATATTATAAGTATTTGAAATTGGTGTACTGCCTATAGTTCTGTATTCAAATCTGATCCCTCCTCTAGCCAATTCTCTCCCTCTAGATAAACCTCTTCCTCCAAACAAGCATTTCCCCTTAGGTAAGCCTCTTCTCCTACATAAACCTCTAACTGAAGTCTCTGAATTTTGGACTATTGGACTTGGATCACCCCTATGTGTGTTGCCACCTCTACTACCCCTGCCTCTACCAAAAGCAGCACCCCTGCCTCTAGGCATAACAATGCCCCTTATGCCCCTACCGCATCTTAGCAATAATGCTTGTGCATGATCAAGCACCGAGAAGCTATCCTAAACTAAAGCACCAATTACAAACTGAGTCCTTGAACTCTGACTATTGGTATTCTCATTCAAGTTAGTGTGAATTGTTTCTCTATCTCTTTTTATCCTAATTTCTTAATCCTCTGTTACTCTATGTCCTGCACTTTGGATATTTTTTGCAATTTCATTTCCCACATCAACAGACTCTAGATTATTAACTCCTCTATTGCTAGTTTCTGCTTCAACCAACATAGCATGTAACAGACTGATTTTTCTTTTAGTGTCGGTAATAGTGATTTACCGGTCTGTGAATAGTACCATCGGTCCGGGACTTGGTATTATTTTAGTCCGAAAAAATTACTATGCTTAGTTAATATTTTATTTACTATTTTTGGAGCATGTTTGCATGATTTAGGTGGGTAGAAAATATTTAATGAATATTTTTGGAGAGTTTATGTATTAAATGCATAATATTTCTAGTGTGGTATATTAAGAAATAAATGAGGAATTATTTTAGTGGAGTTAATTTAATTAATTGGTGGAGTTAAATAAGAAGTAGAAGAGAATTATTTGAGGAATATTTAGAGCCATTGGATGAGATTACTTAGGACTTGATCTTAGCCACACATTTTGCATGATTTTAGGAAGTCAAATTTGACTTTGGCACTTAAAAGTAAACACCACCACATTTTTGTCTTTCTTCTCTTCTCTTCTCCACGCCATTTCCATTTTCTTCCTTCTTCTTTCATTTTCTTCATTTTCTTACCTCCAAATTTACCACCAAACTATCTAATTAAACCATAGAATAGGACTTAATGCTTAAGAATTAAGGAGTAGAAGTTGAGATTTGTGATTAAAAGCAAAGAGAAGTGAAGTTACCATTGAAGCAAGTAAGTTGTGGTTTTTGAGTTTTGTGAATTGTTAAGTAGAATTCATGGTTTAGACATGTTATTGATGCATTAAATCATGCTCGAACTATTTCTTTTGTCAAGTTTTGCTTGTAATGTTGATTTTTCATGCTTTGAAGAGGTTGGAGAACCATCCTCAAAGGGGAAAGAGAAAGCCAAGGAGTAAGGCTTTCCAAGCTTATTCAAGCTTGTTAATAAGGTTAGTGCAATCATAATTTCACTTGTTTAAGTTGTTTTACATGGTTAGGGTTTTGAATATATTTTAGGAACTTTGTATGTTTTGTTGAAATTGCTGAATTTTAATGTGAGATGTGTTCTTCCGTGGGATTGGAACTCATTTTTGACCCCTTTATACTTCCCATTTGTTTCTTACTTCTTCATGAAAGTTGTAGCTCTATTTCTCAGCTTTCCAAAACATATTTTTATGTCTAATTCCAATACTTGTAGCTCAACTTATGATTGAAATACCAAAACTGGTTCTATTATGATGTCTTACCTGTATATCCGAAATTATTGTCCATTTTGACCACTCAAATGGCAAAATAATGTCTTATGTTCTTCATAAAAGTTATATCTTTACTTCTTATCTTTCCAACCCATCCTCTTGTGTCCAAATTGGAGATACATAGCTCACCTTATGGCTGAAACACCCAAACTGACTCTGTTGTGTCGGACCACATGCATTACTAAATGAGTGCCCATTTTGACCACTATAATGATAAGATTAGGTTCTGAGTTCTTCATAAAAGTTGTTTCCCTGTGTCTTGAGAATTCTCTCGTTCTGAATTGGTTTCATTTGAGTGTTTGGTGAAGTAGGAATTCAAGAAACATTGGACTTGGTTCTGCTGAATCAGGTCTGATCTGTTGGTCTGTGTTCTGAGCTTTTGTTTGTTATCTTACTCTGTGATCTGGGCTGTGATCCCTTCTGAAGATTTGTAGCATTTTGTCTTAGCTTTCTAATGAATCTGATTTCATTCAATTTGGAGACCCATAACTCAAATTATGTGTTAAAAACCCAGCAGAGGTCAAGTTTTGGAAATGCTGAAAAGTTCTTGATTTATGTACTTTTATACTATATTAAGTATATATACATTTATAGTGTTTTGAGTAAAACTTTTGAACTGATGAGTACTAAATGAAGAGGTTTTGATTAAGAATTATTGCTTTTGTGAAAGAATGATTTTGATTTGGGCTCTACTATGCATGATTGAGACGTGGTATGATGAGATGGATTTTGTTATTGTGAAGCTATGATCATATGCTAGGGTTATCAGCCCTTATAAATAGGCGGACGCGCTTATTTGTGTGATGGGGTGGTGCTTTCATAGGCCACGATTGTGTGATGGGGGTGGTGCTTTCATAGGCCACAGTGGTGCTTTCATAGGCCACGAGTATGTGATGGGGGTGGCGCTAATATAGGCCACGATCAAATCTGCTTATGTTCATTCTGCATAAGTACGAGCCTCAACAAAAAATGAAATTTTATTGTTGCTATAAAAGAATGAAGACATATTTGTATTTATAATCTTCTCATTGATTTCAAAGTATTTGAATTAAATGAATGCGATTTCGGTATTTATATAGTTGAGTAATTTCAGATTTGACTTGGCTTTTCTATTTAATTTAATTGTTGGTTATTTAGCACCACTGAGTCTTCCACTCAGCGCGTTGATTTTTATCACGCGCAGGTTAGGAGCGGAGGGTGTTCTTCAAGACCAGAGGACAAGCATCAGAGTAGAGATCACATTTTGGGTAGGATATTTTGTAAATGGTGATTTTTGGCATGTATATAAAGATTGTATTATGGAGGTTGTATATAATAAGTTTATAATGTATTAAGAGTTATGATTATTGAAGGAAATAACATTTTATTATATTTTTGGTGTATGATGATTATATATGCCTTGAAAAGAATGTGTTTAGACTATGATGCGTATGTTGATGGATATTTAGAAGTGCTTGTGGTATGTTATGTTGAATTGGAGTTTTGGGGTTTGGAGAAAATTGGAAGTGTGTATATTTTTCTTTGTGTGGCAAGTTAATTTTTAGGGGAAACTCTTGCGAAATTTTCGTAGGAATTTCCTTAAATATTATTTTCGTTAACAAAAAAAAAAAACAAAACAAAATGTTAATTACTTGCCTCCTTATGAAAATTTAACCACTTCTAATTTGTGATCTAGCTTTAATAAGTGACATAAGACGGTGCTCCGGCACCGATTGTGGCATCCGTCGTCTGGTTCTCCGGGATTGGCCGGTGGGTGTTACATTTTGTGGTATCAGAGCATAGGTTTAGACGATTCTAGGATATATTATTTGGTATGAGAGTTTATCCGATTTGGAGTCATGATATAAGTGATTTAAGTTAAATACATGCCATATTAGTCTGTTTTGGGAATTTCTCTCTGATGCGAATCCGCTGGTCTTTGTAGGTATTTAGTGATGTCTCAGCGCCTACCGGATGAGGAGGTGGACAGTTATGTCCCTCCAGAGGGTGCTATGTTAGAGGGCGGTAGGCCAGCCGGTGGTGATGCTGGTGGGATTTTGGGTTCCAATGCAGAGCGCGCCTCAGCTGTAGGGCAGGCTACTGTGGGTCCTGTGGGGCCTAATCAGGGTGATTTGGTACAGCAGTTGGTAGCTGCATTGAGACAGGCTGCGGGAGCTGTTCCCCAGGCTCCAGTCGCACCAGCCCCTGTTCCAGTTCATACCCCGGTAGAGAGACTGAGGAAGTATCGTGTTGAGGATTTTATGGGTCGGAGAGATGATGATCCTTCTGTAGCAGAATTTTGGCTCCAAGCTACAGAGAGGGTTTTGGACCAGATGCAGTGTACTCCTGCAGATAGATTGATTTGTGCTGTTTCCTTACTAAAGGAAGAGGCTTACCTATGGTGGGAGTCTATGGTGAAGACAGCGAGAGTTGAGGATGTTACTTGGGATTTCTTTCTCTCTGCTTTTCGGGAGAAATATGTAGGGGAGTTATACACGGATCAGAGGATAGCAGAGTTCCTTGAGCTTAGGCAGGGACGGATGACTGTCTCCGAGTATGAGTGGGAGTTTCTGCGGTTGAGTAGGTATGCTTCTAAGTTGGTCCCTACTGAGGCAGATCGGTGTAAGCGGTTTCGGAAGGGGTTACTGGATGAGTATAGGATGCACTTGACATCCCAGCCCCACACTACATTAGCTGGTTTGGTGAAGGCTGCTACAGAGCTTGAGCTTATTCGGAATGAGAGACAGGCCAGAGGTCAGAGGATCCAGCAGAGCAGTCAGTATAAGAGATTTCAGAGTGCTACGTCTGGACAGACTTGAGGGGTCCAGACTAGTAGCAAGAGATTTAGAGGCGGACCGCAGATGGGGGCCAGACCGGGCCAGACAGTTGGTCGGGGTATAGTTCCGAGATTAGCTCCTCTGGTTTCATCTGTTGCTAGTGGTGGAGGTACTGCATGGTCAGGTCTACCAATTTGCAGTCAGTGTGGCAGGAGACATATTGGGGTGTGTTGGAGAGCTACGCGAGCTTGCTATAGATGTGGATCCACTAAGCATATAATTAGGGATTGTCCTATGACTGTGACTCATCCAGCTCACCGGGTTGGGAGGCCAGCTCCTTATGTTCAGAGAGGCAGAGGTAGAGGCCGTAGTGAGGGATATGGTACTAGGAGTGAGAGACCCGTGTCTAAGACTGTGGAGAGACTGGAGGCTAGAGCACAGGCAAGAGCTTATGCCATCAGGACCAGGGAGCAGCGGGATGCGACGGACGTCATTGCAGGTACCTTCTTTATCTTTGACACTTTTGTACTTGCTTTGATTGATCCGGGCTCCACGCATTCATACATATGCACACATGTGGGTAGACTGGGTAGTATGCATGCTGAGACATTAGAGCACAGCGTTGAGGTTACTAGCCCTTTGGGTCAGAGTGTAGTAGTTGATCGGGTGTATAGAGATTGCCCTGTAGCCATTCATGGGTATGTATTTCCGGGTGATTTGATAGAGTTGCCTTTTCGGGAGTATGATGTGATATTGGGTATGGATTGGTTGTCTAGACATGGGGTCATTGTTGATTGTAGACATAAGAGGATTACGCTTCAGACTCCGTCTCAAGAGGAGATTATAGTTGTGGGGGAGAGGTCGGATTACCTCTCTAACGTTATTTCTGCTTCTACTGCGAGAAGACTGATCCAGCATGGTTGTAAGGCGTACTTAGCCTGTGTACTTGCTCTAGAGTCATAGTCTCCTAGTGTCCATGATATAACCACAGTATGTGATTTTCCGGATGTGTTTCCAGAGGAGTTGCCTGGTTTACCTCCTGAGAGAGAGGTTGAGTTTGGTATTGAGGTTATGCCTGGTACTGCACCGATATCCATTGCTCCGTATCGGATGGCACCTGCTGAATTGAAAGAGTTAAAGATATAGATTCAGGAGTTGCTTGATAAGGGTTTTATTCGTCCTAGTGCATCTGTTTTCCCCCGGAGAAAGATCGAAGATTTTTCTTTATTTGGTGTACTTGAATACTTTATTAAAAAAAAGTGATAAAACCCTTTTGGATGTGCGATGCCGATGAATCGGTCTTATAAATTGTTTTTTTAGTCGCCACCCATTATTTCGGCAATGGGACTGTTTTTGATTTTATTTTACAAAAGTGACTCCATTTTTAACCCATTTTATTCAAGGCCTTTTGTTTTAGAAAACTGGTCAGGCGAACCTATGAGATTCTAGGTAAGGGAATTGGGTACGTCGGCCCGTTAGAAGCCGACGCCCGGAAAAATCGGCCTCTTTTAACCTACGATTTCTAATTTGATTTTATTTTAGAAAAGCCAATTATTTAAACCCAACCCGAATAAATCGAACCGAGCTCCTATGTGGAAAATTAATTAACCGTCCCAATTAATTTCATCCATTGCATTCATAACAAATAAGATATATCATCCACCATCCATCCATAACACGTACTAAAATAAAAGACAAAACCCGCTCTTGCCTTATGGTTAAAGGCGGGCCACAAACCGAATTTGATAATATGATAAGCAATAAGTAAAAAGAAGTAAATCCTAAAACCTCAAAATCATTAATAATTAGTTGATTTGATTTGATTAAATCTTAATTTGCCCATGTTTGATCATTTTCTGAGTTAAAATTAAAATCTGTTTAATTGTATGAAATTACGGTGGAATAAGTAAAATACACTGAAATCATGAGATAGTTGCGTCACGCAGGTGTCCCATAAGGAACAGTCGCGTGACGCGACTCCCTTCATTCATCCTGGAACTTTTAGAACAGTCGCGTCACGCGGGTAATCTATGAAGAACACTCGCGTGGCGCAACTCTTATTGTGCTACTGGAAATTGGAACAGTCGCGTCACGCGGCTGTTCTATGAAGAACAGTCGCGTGACGGAACTCCTAGCTGCGTGACAGAACTATTCGCGATTTATTAATATTCTCAGTTTTATTGATTATTCATCCGAAATATCACATTAAATACAAAAGTATCCTGGGTTTGCGAATAGCTGCGTTACGCAGGTAGTCCAATCCATATTAAAGACTTTTGGACATGAACAGTCGCGTCACGCAGGTAGTAGCTGCGTGACGCGGCTGCTCTGGTCCGCAACTACCATTCAAACTGTTCTTTTTTACGTTTCTTTCTTGTTAACAGAGATTTAATATGATTCAGAAATACTCAAATATGGGCGAAATGTGGTTTAATCAAAACCAAACTAACTAAAATACTAAGAAAATGGGATTTTCACAAATAAATAACTAGTTAAAGAAAAGTGCAAACAAAAGGGTTTAGATGATTACCTAACCCTCAGATTTGAGGATTGCATACGATATGGTCGATCTAAGGATGAAGCTTCACGATTCCAGAAAGATTCAACGTCCAATCTTAATAATAAAAACCTTTCTTTTCTCTTCTTTCTCTCTTGCTCTTTTTTATGTCTTTTTTTTTTTAAGTTTTCAATCTATGTGCCTAATAGCTTGATCTTCCTCAAGGTTACTCACTGGAGTCTTTGAGGAAAACCCTAGCCACAGTCGTTTTTTTTTGTCTCAATCCCTTAGTCTTTTTTGAGAGAAAAACAAGAAGAGTTTTCAAAGTCTCTAAAAAGGTCCCGTTTTTGCTGTGTAATGCAGTATTTATATGGTTAGGGCGACAGGACAATCGCGTCACACAGGTAGGAGCTGCGTGACGCACCCATAAGCCTCCGTGACGCGACTTACTTTTCGTACAGTTGCCGCGTATCCAAACAAACAGCGCAGGCCACTGCACGGGCGCGCGCCAAGGGTGTCAGACCCGTTAGAGCTGCGTGACGCAGCTAAAAGTGGCGTCACGCAGGTGATAGCTGCGTGACGCAGCCCTAACATGGGTCAGGCTCCTTTGGGCGGTTTGGTTCGATTTTTGATTCAGACACCTCTGGTTTATTGTGAAGCCTCATCCTTTGTCCTCATATCATCATCGGGTCAGGTGGAGGCATAAAATTACGCGTCAACAGTTTGCCCCCCCACTTTATCATTAATTGTATAAACGATTAATGTTAAAGTGGTCCATTGACGCGCCTTCTATTAGGCAATCATCTCCGAAGCTCGGTTTGATCGGCTTGAAGAGCTTTGATTGATCATCTGGTCACCTCCTAAGCTCGGTTTGATCGACTTCGTCGGTTTCCATCCAACATGTGAATGACTTCAAAGCTCGGTTTGATCAGCTTGGAAGACACCTTCGGGGCTCGGTTTGATCGGCTTGAAGGACTTTGAATGTTTGGTCACCTTCTCAGCTCGGTTTGATCGGCTTCGTTGGTTCCCATGGAATCTGAAGGGGCATCCTCGAAGCTCGGTTTGATCGGCTTGAAGAGCTTTGATCTGGCCACCTACTTAGCTCGGTTTGGTCGGCTTTGTCGGCTCCAGTCGGTTTAGAAAAAGGCATCCTCGAGGCTCGGTTTGATCGGCCCGAAAGATGTCGGTTTTACCCTGGTCAACTTCGCAACTCAACATCATTGACTGGGGAAGAAGATTTGAAACATCTTCGCAATACATCATCACTGTTTTGAAATTGTTCTGACGAGCTTCGCAATGCACCATCACTAATCAGCGGGACCTATCGGCTTCGAAAAACCATCACCGGTTGGCCTGAGGGTAATATGGACAATTTAATGCTCCTGACCCCGGTGCGGTGAGTTGATGAAAGTTTGCAGCCGTATACGAGCCGTACATCAACGTCATGTCACCGGAACGGGTCGTCGTGAGCTTTTGAAATGGGCCTTGTGGGCCTGTCGGGCTCAAAAAGGATAATGGGCCCAATGCTCTTGTCGGGCCCAGTTGAACGAGCTTCGACCCATCTGGTTTTACTATAAGTAGCTTCCTTCTCAGTCGATTCAATTTCACTTATTCACAAACCCTAAGCAACTGGAAATTCTCTGAACTGTTCAACCGAAAAGATGTCTCAAATCTCAGAGATTCCTGATTCTGCCTATACTTCGGAGATGGAGATTCTCGGGGCCCTGCCTGATATTCCTACGTTTGACGGTGAGCCGGAACCCGCTAACCCCAGGGACGCGACCATTGCAGCTCCTTCCGTTGCCGGGTTCGAAATTTCCAGTCCGGTACGAAAAGAGTCAGATGCGTGGCTTTTGATCCGAGGTAAGTACAAAATTTCTTCAATTTTCTGTTTTTACTGCTTTCGATCCGTAACTGTAGTAATAGGATTATTTTTCACTGTTTGCGCTTGCGTCGGCAGTCGCGTCACGCAGGTAGGAGTTGCGTGGCGCGACTGTTCTTCCATGAACAGTTGCGTGACGCAGCTGTTCTTGCGAGAACAGTTGCGTGACGCGGCTGTTCGAGACGCCAGAAACCCTAACTTGCCTTGAACCTTAAGACTAATCTCTTCTTGGCTGTGTTTAGACCTTGATTTGTTAACTTTTGATTGTTGATAACTCTAGATGGTTTGATTTTGCCCTGTAATTGCACAAAAATAGTATAATCGTAGTAAAAAATTTAAAATTAAACTGCTGCGTACCTTCGACAGTTGCGTCACGCAGCTGTTCTTAGGAAGAACAGTTGCATGACGCGACTGTTCGTTAATGAATGAGATCTTGAACAGTTGCGCGACGCGGCTAGAGAGATGCGTGGCGCGACTTCGTGGTCGCGTGACGCATCTGTTCCTGGGGCCACACATGTTGAACAGTTGCGTGTCGCGACTGTAGGGTGGCGTGACGCGGGTGCTAAGGTGCGCTACGCAGCTATGCTTCTGATTGCGTAATTTGGGTAAAGCTGCGTGGCGCGACTTTGTAGACGCGTGACGCGACTGGGAGCTGCGTGACGCAGCTATGGTTCCAACCAAAACTCGAGTCTTTTATTTATCCTGTCATAGAAGAAAATTAACAATTATCAGTCTTATATTTATTGAAATTGAAATTTTCTTACAGGTTAATCTGGGCAAGGCCCGTTCAGGCGGATCGGCTACTGATGCTTCTGCCTTCTGGGATCTGCTGGACCCTCCTATGCGAGCACGGGTTGTCGCTGCAGGTTTCGGGGACTATGCCACTGGATTGCGCCGCACACAGCCTCGTTTCCAGCCTGCTATGCGATATGCACTGATGGAGCGGTGGAACGACTGCACGCACACTTTCGTGTTCGGGTTTGGAGAGATGACCCTCACTCCTGTGGATTACGCTGCCATTACCGGCTTACGCTTCACTGGCCCGATTCCTCCACTAGATGCTCGATATCAGACGGCTGCCATCGGAGCTCAGCTTGTGCGCTCCTTGCTCGGTGTTACCTTACAGACTCGGTACACCGTGCAGGGATGTATGTCCTACGAGATGGTCTTCCGGTTCTGGGCCGAGAGGATTAGGACCCGGTTGGAGGCTTGGAGGGAGTTGCCGGAGGATGTCCGACCTGCTGCCCCTGCGTATACTCGCGAGGAGAGGGACCAGGCTGCTTGGTCCTTCTTATTCTATATCATTTCATCCCAGCTGCTGTGCACCTCCCAGAATAAGGGAGATCCCGCGGTGCTGGCGTGTCTTCGGGATCTGAGCCAGGTCGGATCCTTCGACTGGGCCACACTTGGTTTGGCTCACCTCTATCACGGTCTGGATGTCTGGACTCGTGGTAGCGGTGAGTCGAACTAGCTATTCATCCGGCCTTTGGAGGTAACACACTTTCTCTTGACTTTTTATATCCATCACTCTCAACTGTTCAATTAACTGATGTTATTTTCTGTCTCTGCTACAGGTGTGGGCTTACGAGTACTGCATTTATCCTGGCGGTCCTAGCGGTGACTCACCCGTCGAGTCTAGGAGGATTCCTCGCTACCTGGCCCACTGCCATCACACTTATGCCAGTGGCGAGGATCCGGAGTACTGGCGGAGCTTCCTTAACGATCGGGAGTTGTCCGATATGAGTGCAGAAAGAATCTCTGAATCTGTAGCTTGTATCTCTCTTCATTCTGACATACTATCAATGCTGATTTCTTATCATTTTTGCAGCTATCTTTAGAGCCATGGGACTGTGAGGCCTGGAGGACCTATCCGGGCCGGGAGGTGGCTGAGTTGCATACCCGGTCGAGGCTGCTGCTGCGAGGCTACTGGGCCGACCGGTACTTCCTTGGAGAGCGGGTTTTTGACACTCCGATAGCTCCAGCACGACGGAGAGTGCCTCATGCCCCTCCCCGGCATATGTGTCTGCTGGAGGGTTTGACCCGAGAGGACCTGGAGGTAGAGTACAGAGGTTTCTCGACGAACGATTTCCTGTCCGCCGGTGATTTTCCTGCTTACTTTGCCTCTCGGATGCAGGCTCGACTTCCAGAGGTTCTCGAGTACATTCAGGTAACTCATCTGACCTTCAATCTTCATTCACTGTTACTACTCCTCTTTTTGTCACAACTTACTGATGGTATTACTTTCTTTGTAACTGAATGCAGGAGCGGAAGACACACAAGACCGCAGCTCATTACCGGGCTGAGGCAGCAGCTGAGGCGGGTGGCGTGGCAGCTCCGACCGGACCAGTCGGTGTTGTACTGGGCGATATCCCGTTTCCGCCAGGTATGGAGGTGGTGTTGGATCCTGGCCTTGGCTTGGGATCTGGCATCATTATTCTTGCAGACCTGCGGCAGGCTCCTCCTCCGGTACAGCTGGATCCTGAGCACACTACACATGTAAGTCATAAGCCGAATGTACAAAGTTAGAAGTATTACCTGAACATCCTTTTTAATGGATATATTATTTTTTATTGTTTGCAGGTGCCGGCTCAGAGATACCAGGAGATCTGCCAGTGGTTCGGCTTTGCCCGATCCTACATCGGCCGGCTCTACTCCGAGCGACATGAGCTGGTATGAATTTTACATATTTTTACCTTTTTGCTTCTTATTATTTTGATGACCTTTCTTACACATGCTTGTCTTTGCAGGAGCTGGAGAACGGGAGGCTACGGAGGCATCAGTCCCGTCAGTCCAGTGCCGTGAGCCGGCTTCAGGCGGAGGTGGAGCGGCTTCGGACGAGGCTAGAGGTTGAGGGCATCCCGCTTGACTCTTCTGATGAGGATGAGGATGGCTCTTCTTCTGACGACGGGCCACCATCGCCACCCCCTCCGACTGTCGCTGGTCCTAGCCGTAGGCGGCGGTAGTCCTGCTGCACGTCTCCTCCATTTTTGGACACTTTAAACATTTTGAATTTTTATTAATTTTCTATTTTTTTATTTTTATTTTTATTTTTATTTTTTTTATTGTACAGTTATATCAGCATCTTATGATATTATTTACATTTTTTTACAACACTTGGTTTTCTCTCTCTTTTTTTTTTACTTTATCATGTGTGTTTATGTTTTGCAACTGTGAAGTCTTGTTCCTGTAAAAACAAAACACAAACACAATACCAAATACAAAATAGCGATGTACCATTTATTCACAAGAATGGTTCACCTCATCAGCGGTCAGTAAATCGACTTATTGTAAATGAATAAATGAAATAAGATAAAAATAAAATAAAGTAAATAAAGTAGTGAACTTAACATGGAACATGATCAAGAATCACTTTCCAAACAGAGAGCATAGCGTAGTACTTACTTGATAGGGCGGTCTACTCAGTGAATGTGGACGTAATGGCTCAACTACCCTTTCTCGATTAATGCAATCATAAAGACTCGACTTCCTTGTTGTACGGGTCGTCCTTCTTTTTGATCAATGCAAGTTTGAATGTTCACCGACCCGAATGGACTATTCAGGATTGTCCTTTCAACTACCTCTGACAATGATTATTAAATTGAGTGATGGTGATGTTTCGCCCATCGGTTTCTCCATTTTCCTATAAATATAAGTTCCGCTTCACACCTCCTTCCCATCCAGTGTTCAAAGCACGTCGATTTCTTAAGTGATTTTCTTCCATGGCCTTCAAGAGTCAAGTCTCATCTTTCGTCCAATCCATTTCTGGCGACCTATGGCAAGTTTCTCCTTTGGATCAACTAGCCTGGTTAAGATATTTCAAAGACCTGAAACCTAACCATGGCTTCCTGTCTTGGCTCATTTCTCATTTCAATCCGGACACCATGGTTTTTCGGTTTGAAGACTCTGAGGTGACTCCAACCTATGAGGAAATGTGCGCCTTGATGGATCATCATCCTGAGCAAAACGAAACTCCGGCCTTGCCCCCGGGTCCTAGGTATGATCTAGCTGAGATTGTGGCCTTGTGTCCGGTTTATCTCCCTGATGGGATAAACACGGATCAAGGTCTACCTTTGGAACCTTTCTTGAACAAAGTTTTGTCCATCGATCTAGATCTGCCTTGGATCCGAGCTTGTTGCTTCTTGCTACTGAATGTGTATGCCATGAAGAATCGTCAACCCGGAATCGGAGATTTTCGACTTCTGGCCGTTGTTCGTGACATGCAATTGTACCATCGTACCATCTTCATGATGATCATGGGGGAAATAATGTGTTGGGCCAGAGATATTGCCCTTCACATTACTGACTTCAATGTTCATCATCGCGGTTGTCCGTTACTATTGCAAGCCTGGGCTCTGGATAAATTAAGCCTGATTCCTCCGGTTCCAACTCGCTTGATTCCAACTTATGGACCTGCCGTTTTTCAATCTCGGTCTCGGAGACGCTTCGATTTTGGTGATAACCCCACTATTCGGTGGACCTGTCCTTGGTGGAGGATCAGACTGGTCACTACTGAAAGCATGAACCTCAACTATGTATTGTATGCCAGTCTAGACCGTTCCATGGCCTATTTTCCCGACAGGATTAGCCGTCAATATGGAACAATTCAACGTGTTCCCAGGATCCATAACTTTGAGAGCGATCAAATAACACTGCATCTGCTGACCAATTTGGCTGACCGTTGGAGAAACCGAAACACCAGGTACCTAGGTGAAGGAGTGATGCAGGACACTGTGACACCTGAGTATGTGAACTGGTTTTTTGCTCCGTGATGACGTTAAGTTCTTGCAGGATCGGTATCTGATGGTAGCCCTTACTGAAATAAATGTTGTTATTGCTTTCTCTGTCTTCTTTTGAGCTCGAGCTTTGAGCTGCTATTTAATATATCTGCTTTCTTTGAATTAATGAATTCGCTGATTCTGTCTTTATTACTTCCTGCACACATGAACAATGAAAGACAACAAAACTTTTCTTTCGAAATTATTTGTCGTGTTAGTTATTTGGGCCTCTTGCCCTTGGGTTAATCAATGAAAACTCAATAAAGTAAAAATTATTCTGTAAACACAGGAACTTATGCTTGTGAACAATAAAGAATGAAGTGACTGTTTATAACCTGCACAAATCAACAATAACAAATGTAACTCCTCTATGTATGCATGAACTAATACAAGTGCTAAGGTTTATTCATGGTTTTGTTGATCCTTCTAGGGAAATCGCTGAGAAAATGGTACTCGTTCCTCTGATCAATGTCTCTTTTTTTTTATTCAATATTTAAGCAGGACCAATGGCCAAGGTGCTTCACACTAAATGAGTCGATCTTTGTTTAAATAAACAGAGAGGAAGATCTTGCGTTCT